>NW_016690452.1:582980-657456 GCF_001604755.1 Lepidothrix coronata | reverse complement strand
GGCTTGGAGCAACCTGGGCTAGTGGGAGGCGTCCCTGCCCAGGGCAGGGGGTGGGACTGGATGGGCTTTGAGGTCCCTTCCCACCCAAACTATTCCATGATTCCATGATTCTCGCTGGTATTCCAGCTCCTCTCTTGCAGGTAACACCGTGAACCCCGAGCACAGGAGCTCAGTGAAGTTTATTTTGCCAAAGTGAAAACAACTGTGACAGGACTGTAGAAACAAACCAATTCTTGTTTGGGTTTATATTTTACTATTGCCCATTCCCAGTGTTGTTTCTTTTGCTTATCTGAAGGGAATCAATTCCTGGATGGGTGACCAAAGCCATCCATGCATGTGAGTTAAATGAAAAGCAGCTCCCAGGCTGTGCTGCTCCTCCATCCCCGACGTCTGGGAGCCAATCTGGCTGTCCAGGAGCAGCTCCAGACTCACTGTTCTCACTGCTGACACTCCAGCTGACAGCAACAGGGATTCGTCTGCTCCCAGATCCCCACAAGAAACACCCGGGAATGAACCTTGTGTTTGATCTGGCACAGTCAGCACTGAGAGGGGCACGAGACCTTCATCCAGGGATGGAACTGCACGGCCACGAGTGGCCAAGCCCTGTTTTGGGAAGTTAAACTGTAGATTATCCATACCAGTAATCCCAGTGTGGCTACTTGGGGTTTGCTATAGGTTGAGGAATTGGAGTACTATGGTTTCCATGTTGGCATGAAGAAGTTCAGGCATAAATATGATTACTGTGTTTCTGGCAGGCCTGAAAATTCCACTGCACTCTCATAAATAGGGAGAGATGCCCCCAGTTGGTTTTGTGGGTTTGTTTTCCTCTTTTATTTAAACTACAGGAATCTGGTCTCCTCAGTCCTGGAGCCAGCTGGAACAGCAGGACACTGTGCTCCTTCTCCATATAAAGTGCCCAATCTCTCATTTTCTAGTTCATCACAGCAAGATTTTTGATCCTATTAAATATTTTGGTCAGTCTCCTCAAGGAAGGGTCTCAGGTTACTTTAACTGGAAGTTCCATACTTGGGTCCCATGTTACTGAAAGCTCCTTGGAATAGGGATTGCAGCAGACAGATTTATGGCAGGCTGAAATTGCCCTTTAACAGGGATAAAGGAGTCAGATAGAGAATTTCTTTAGAGACTTGTGTGAACAGTGAAATGGGTCCTGATGAAAATTTTGGATATCAATGCCCTTGTTTTAAGTAAACTAGTACTGATCAATGCAGCTCTTCCCCAGGGTGCAAACTGTAAACAGGGGGAGTAAACAGATTTACAGAGAAGAAAACCTCTTGTCTTTTCTGTAGGTTCTTTTGCAAAACACTCACTCTCAAGCTCTTCTGTCCTGCAGGCTCTGGGTTTCCCACTGTTGCTGGGTTTGCCTACATGAAAATGTAGAAGAACATTTAATAAAATCCACAAACCATTTATCTCATGTCTGTTTGCGTCTTGTCACTTTGAACTGGCTCTTTGCAGCCATTAAAACGCTGAAAAATGTGGAGTTTGTTTCATCCAGAACTGGGGTTTCCCCTTTGGTGACATCCTGCCCATCAGTTTGGTTTTCCTCATGTTTAATCTAAAATGGGTTCATTGATGAGTCTTGGCTTTTGTGGGGGCCATGTGACTTTGGGAAAGCTTCGGCAGAGTCTGTTTGCCACAAACCTCCAAAACTGGGCAGCTGGGACTGGCTGGAATAACTGGAGTTGTTTCTCTGGCTGTTGGGTGCAGGTGCCTGTGTTTCTCACAGTGGCTGAACTCGCCCCTCAGCCTTGGCAGCTGGATCTCAGCTCTCTGCTCATTGTTAGAAATCCACGTGGATCCAAAGGGCTTTCTCAGTGGAGCCTCAGCCCCAGGACTGGACGCACTGTGGAGCTACCTGGGGGTGTTGGATGAAGATCTGGGCTGGGCTGAGGTGGGAAGGGCTGTGTTGGATCCTCCTGTGAGCCCCAGAATGTGGGAGCAGGGTTGATTCCAGGCTGGCTGGGGCTGAGGGAAGCAGCTGCTCGAGATCTGTCAGCGTTGTGTGTGCTGCCATTGCCATGGAAACAGGAACTGGCTCCGCACAAACCACACAGGGATGTCAGAATTGCATTTTCAAAACAAGCCCGAGCTGGTTTGTCATTTCTGGTCCTCAGAGCCCGAGTGGTGCCGCACAGCCCGGGGCAGGGGTGGGCCTGTGAATCCACAGGGACTCATGTTTTCAATTCATGTTTGGAAAAGTGAGCTGGTATTTGATTAGCAAAGTGCATTTATTGTATTCAGTGCATCACATGCTCTTCCAGACACCTGAGGCCATCCTAGAGTTCTCCTCCCTTTGCCCACCTTCCTCCAAAGAAGAGGAAGGGATCCTGGATGATCCAGGTGTCAGCCAGTTGGCAAAGTGTCCTGTTCTTAAAAAGGCTCATGAAACACACAACTGAAAATTTGTGAGTTTGTATCATGAGCCACTTTATATTTTTTACTCATGAAAATGAAGGGAGATCCATTTTGGGGCTCCTTTGTTTGCCCTGGGGGACACTGGCTTTGGGAACAGTGCCTGGGAGCCAGAGCAGCTCCCCAGGTCAGCATTGCTACAGCAGGAAACAGGATTACACTGGTGGGACTTGGTGCCTCCCAGGGTATTGTACAAAGAACAAATCACACATGAAGTTCAGAGAATCCTGGAATGACTTGTGTTGGAAGGGACTTGAAAGCTTATCCAGTGCCACCCCCTGCCATGGGCAGGGACACCTTCCACCAGCCCAGGTTGCTCCAAGCCCCGTCCAGCCTGGCCTTGGACACTTCCAGGGATCCAGGGGCAGCCACAGCTTCTCTGGGCAACCTGTGCCAGGGCCTCCCCACCCTCACAGGGAAGGATTCTGAGCTGTTTTCATGGATCTGTCAGAGCAGCTGGGCAGTGTCACACCCACTTGGGATGTGCCTTAGCCGTGGTACTGAGCGAGGACAGCAGGGCAGGGAAAAGCAGCTAAAGCTGTGAGTGCAGAATGGTTTCATCTCTACATTTAAGTAGCTCTTTAATTTATTGGTCTTCCCAAGCTGTGCCACGTGATGCTGCACTACAGAGAACACTGGCTGGTACTGAACCAGAACACAGCACTGAGCTGGACCTTCACTTTTTGAATGCAGCAGCTTTTTTTGCCATTGACACCTGAAGCAGTAATAAATTGTCTTAAAACCCCGCCAATAATTGTATGAGCATTGAACTTTATTTAAGAGGTTCACTGAGCTGGCAATGAGCAAACCTGACCCGTTACTTCAGCCCAGCACCTGAGCACAGGGATGAGTTCAGTCACCCTCATCAGGGCCTACAGCCTGTGTCCCCAGGAGCCCTTCGAGGAGCAGGCAGGACAATCCCCTTTATTCCCACACTGCAGAGCCATGGAATCATCTCCATAAATTCCGACGGTACTTAAGCACAGAATACAGAGAAGGGTCTGACTTACAGATCCGATGGAGAAAACCAGACCTTGGGACATGGCAGGTGTTCAGAGCTGTGTAGCAAGGATCAAACTGGAAATGGGCTGCAGTGGCTGGACCTGGGCTGGACAACCTGGGACAGCACACCAGCAGCAAACCCAGGAAGGGCTGGTCCTTCTGTCGAGGGCAGACAGACGTGTCTCACTCACACCCTTGCTGTCTTTAACACAAAGATTTCCTACAAGCTGTGAATTATTTATAATTATTTATACCAATTTATATCAATTTATATCTTTTAAATCAAGCTATTAGTTGCACAACTTTTTGGGGATGAACCAAATTACTGAAGTCCTACTATAGATTTGCAGCTCTAGCTATGAGATGTGGTCACTGTACAGGAGCTCAATGGTGCCGAGGGCTGCCCCAGGCTGGGTCACAGTGAGGAGGGAGCAGCTATTGAACCGTTCAGTTCTCATTCCCAGCTCGTGGCTCACCTGCTGGACAAACCCAGCACTCGGGAGAAGCAGTTCTGCCCACACAGGTGGGACTGTAGAAAAGGAGTCCTTGGCTGTACATGGCTTCCACAGCAGCTTTGTTACATCAGGTACAAACTGTACAAGTCCTCCAGGTTCCAAAGTGTTGTAAATGGCAGAAACAGTTCAGCCTGTGTTTATAGACTGGGCTTAAGTGTGAAGATTATTTCAGATAAGGACCAGGCTGAGTAACCGGCTCCATGTGACAATGCTGGTTTAATACAACCTGCAGCAGTACAAGTATGTACATATGTACAGTGGCTCCTCTTCACCTGCTGGCTGAGCACACTCGGCACTTTATTCTCAGCTTCCTTGGAAGTAGGAAACACTGGAGTAGAACTGGTTCAGTTTTGCAGCACCCCAAGTCCTTGGGTTGGGCTCTCTGTGCCCCGGGCCTACAGGACCCCGTCGCTGAAGCGGGACTTGTAGTCGCCCAGGTCGTTCTGCAGGTCTCGCTCCTCATCATCTGCAATAAAATCACAGTTCAGTTCCAGCTCAGAGCTGATGTGAACAGTGACCGAGCACCCCGGTGCAGTTCCCCAGGACATGGGCCATGGGCCCAGCAGGGACCAGCCTGGAGGAGCAGCACGTGGTGCCAGAGCTTAGGGTGGCAGCTCTGGCTGCAGTGCCACCAGCTCTGGCTGCAGTGCCACCCACCAGCTCTGGCTGCAGTGCCACCCACCAGCTCTGGCTGCAGTGCCACTCACCAGCTCTGGCTGCAGTGCCACTCACCAGCTCTGGCTGCAGTGCCACTCACCAGCTCTGGCTGCAGTGCCACTCGCCCCACAGGCTGGCTGCCCCCAGGGCCTGCACCACTTACACTGCTGGCTTTGAGACTCCTACTATCAACACGGCAAACTCTCCCACTGAAACCCAACTCCTGTGGAAAGTCCCATTCCCAGGTTTCACCCATTCCAGAGTTCACTCAGGCTTCACAGAACCTCTGGGACTAGCACCCCTTCCAGACCAAGGGAATAGTTTTCCCACCTACTTCCCAGCTGGCACCTTCCACACAGACGTGGCATGGCACATTTTTCCCTGATGGGATGTTTCCTGATGCTGGAATAGACTTTGCTGTCAGTGTTTTTCCAAACTGCTGTCTTGTATCTCAGACTCATGGGTAAAATTTGGAGAGGCTTTGGAAAACCTTTCCCAGCCTTTTATCCACAGAAATCCCTGTTCTCCCTCGGCACACTGGGCCAGGGAACACAGGCAGGGGCTCGGCGGGCAGGGGCTCTCTCAGCCCCCAGCTGCCTTTGGTTCCTCTTCCCAAGGGAGTCCCAGCTCTGTCCTGATGGGCAGACGTGGATGTTTCACCTTCCCTTCCAGCCCCAGACACTGTCTGTCTGTCTCCACACCTCTCCTCTGTCCTGGTTCCTGACTTTGCTGCTTGGAGTTTGGCCTTTGAGCCTCCTGAGAAATGGTAAAATAACCCCCCCAGAGTTGTGCCCCCTCAATGTAACCACTGACTGCAGCACATGCAGAAAATCCACAGAGAAAATGCACATTCAGTATTATTTTATGTGATATTTTAAAATATTCCACATTCTACCTGCCACAATCCAGCTGTCCCATGTGGCTCCCTGGCCTCTTTCCCTCAAAGAGTGAAAACCCCACAAAACTTCCATTTGTTCCAATAAATGAGCTTCTCCTGCACCTCAAAGCTGTTCCCTCATATTCAGGAGATGGTTGTTCACAGGAATGGAAAGCACAGTGTGAGCTCACCCATCTCTCACCAGCTGCCTGGAGCTCTCCACACACCCACAACCCATCGCCCCTGGGCCAGGCAGGGACCCGCTGGGCACCTGCTCCAGCAGCAAAGGGCTGGAGTTTACCTGCATGGCACATGAGAAACTGCCACACAGCACCTGGACATCCTGGAGTTCCTCCCCCTCCACCACCCGGGCACCACAAACACCCTTCCTGCAGCAGAAGCCGCCGCCTTCAAACACGCCCTGGCCTTCAGAGGGCAGGGACACCAGGCTGGGGCTGCCCCTCCCCAGCACATCTCCCACAGGGGAGGATTTTCCCTGCATAATTTCAATCTAAGCCCACACATTCCTAGTGGCAACAGAAACCATGTGGAATCCAGTGGCTTTGTGGCACGTGCTGCAGGCTTTTTTCAGCCTGGTGCAATCCTGAGTGATGTTTTCCTGACAGTTTTTAGACAGAAATTCTTATTTTTTCCCATCCCTAAACAACTGTAACTACCCTCCCTCCAATGCCACCAGTTCTCCCCTCTCCTGCCCTGCAGAGAAATCAGTGTAATGCCTGAAGCAGACACTTTTCCTGGAATGCTGCCCCTGGAAGCACCAACTGGCTGCATTCAAATCACAGCTCAAGCCAACTCAACAAGTTATTAGGGAACAACAGAACAAAGGGCTTGGGAACTGCAGTTGGAGGTAGTAACACACTCTGCTCACACCATCCCTCAGTAAAAGGCTCCCAGAAGTCACCCTTTAACCTTCACTGACTCTCATTAACCCAGTCTGTCTATACAGAGACACAGAGGGGTTCACCAGGAAAAGGATTTTCCCCAAGTCCAAATTCCAAGCCACAAGAGCAGGGACCCCACACAGATGGGAGATGGTTTTATGGGCTCACTGTCAGTCAGAGCACTGCTTTTTCAAACACCCCTCACACTGCAAGCAACACAAGCACAATCTGGTTTTTAACAACCTGGCACCACTTGTCACTGCCTCGCACCCACCCTTTCCTAAGTGGCACATGGGAATGCTGTCCATGCCACTGGGAACTCTCACAGCACACCTGGCACTGACTCCTGAAGCCACACTCCCTGGGAAGGCTCCCCAGCCAGGTACTGGTGCTGATGGAGCAGCAGGAGCTCCGAGGGACAGGGACAGGGCACTGCATCCCCACAAGGGCAGCCACCTCCAGCCACCTGCCAGGAGGGGGGAACCATGAGGGGGTCGGGCTCTGATTCCAGGGAACAAGGAACAAATGGGGAAACGGCCTCAAGTGGTGCCAGGGGAGGTTCAGGTTGGATACTGGGAACAATTCCTTCATGGAAAGGGCTGTCCAGCCCTGGCACAGCTGCCCAGGGCAGGTGTGGAGTCTCCATCCCTGGAGGGATTTAACAGATGTGTGGATGTGACACTTGGGAACACGGGTTAGTGGTGGCCTTGGCAGTGCTGGGGGAGCTTGGACTCAATGGCCTTAGAGGGCTTTTCCAACCTCAGTGACTCCGTGGTTCCACGACCTCCCCCCACCCTCCCGGTGGGCAGCACAGCCGGGCTGTGGGCAGGCACAAGTGCCAGGCTGAGCGAGGCAGAGGGCACAGCCCAGCACAGCCTCTGCAGCAGTTCCATGGCCTTGGTCAGAACTTCCAGAGCTGCATCCTGAAGCCCAGGAAAGGAAGCACTGCAGTGAGGAGCTGGCCATGGCCCACTGCTGACTGAGGGCAACGGGACTAAAGCAGGAACCCCCCGGGCACTGGAGGGGTGTGCAGGGCACAGGGACACACGGGACACCCCCACTCCCGGCTCAGGACACACCAGAACCGTGAGGAACACGGCTCCCACTGCCCCAGCACCGACAGGAACACCGGGAATCACAGAACCACGGCGTGGTTTGGGTGGGAAGGGACCTTAAGGCCCACCTCATTCCACCCTCTGCTATGGGCAGGGACACCTTCCACTAGACCAGGTTGCTCCAAGCCCATCCAACCTAAATCCTGCTGTGCCTTCCTGCAGCTGCCAGCTGGGATGAGCAGATGACAGCCCAAGGATCCCCCTCTGGAGGGACAGGGGTGAGCACACAAACCCACTGTGAATTCTGAGCACAAGGGTCACAGAAAAGGCCTCAGCTGGAGCAGAGGGTTGCAGTTCATCAATCAGTTAATTAATCGCCCAGAGTTCTGATCCATCCTTTTCTTTCCCTTGTTCATGAGTTTCACACTCCCAGCCCAGCCCAGCCCAGCCTGCTGACACTGCACTTAGTGCATGCCCACACAATCAGCTGCTTTTTAACAGCTTTGCCCATTAATTATGCTTAGATACCAATTAAATACGTGTCTGAAAAACCTCCAGCTAAAAACTTACACTATGAGGGTCAAAATCAGGGGGCTGATTTACCATCTCCTGTTTTTCCCCCCTCTTTATTTTACACTTTCATTTAACTGGAAATGCTCTCTATGTACTCAAACATTCTCCCCCTACAGACATGCAGGCCTGTCCCAGATGTCCCCACAGCTGGATGGAGAATGGCAGACAAGGCAGGCACACGGCAGACAGCGGCAGGCACAGGCAGGGACAGCAAGCGAGGGAGGGGATGCAGGAGCCACATGCAGGAGGGGTGGCCATGCACACACAGGGGCATTAGGCAGCACTGGCTCAGGAGCTCGGAGGCTGGTTAGCAAGAACACCACAAGCCTGTTGAATCTGTGTATAATGCACAGGAGTGACACCTGGAATCGCTGCCTGAGGCCCCACTGCACAACAGCTCCAGGCAGGTGTGACCAGAGCAGCACCCAAAACACCACATTCCTCTGTTGGACAATTTGGGAATGTCAGTGCCCACGGCCCACCCAGCCAGGGGCCAGAGCTGGGGGTTTGGGTAAAACCATGGCTGGAATTTAGTGCCTTGCTTTTCCTAGCAGGAAGTACACCCAACTGCAGTGAGGTGTCAACACCCTCTCCCTGAAGACTGGTGCTCTGTCTGAGCAATTTGTGATCAGCTAAACCAGCGAGGCTTTACACAAATTCAACAAGTAACTCAGCGTGGATTTATCACAATGGGATGGAGATAAGGCCCAAGCTCACCTTGGACGTCTTCTTCTCCACCATCACCATCCTCTTCCTCATTGTAAGCCAGCTCAGCCTGTTTGTCTGCCTCATACTCACCCACGTTCCCATCATCCCCATTATAATCTGCCAGTTTAGAACCCTGCTGCGGGTCCACAGGGGATTCATTCTCATCAAAGAACCGGCCTGTGGAGTAGGAAAGGAGTGAGTCAGCAGCAGAGAGGAAAGAAACAGGGAGATTCTACACGAGAGCAGGTCACGGGTGGAGGCAGTTGGGGTCTGGGGTAGTTCCAGCTGGAGAGAGAGGAGGGAGAAGGGAGAGGGCTTGGACAGGGGGAGAACAAGGCTTATGGAGCACCCCCGTGTGGAAAGGACACGCTCTGTCACCCAGCACTTGGACCTCCTGGAATCTGACTGTCCCAAGCTCCTCTCCCCGTGGAGAAGGGCTGCAGTGAGCCCCCAGACAACCACCTTGCATTGCCTATGGACACTGACAGGTTTTCTCAAAACTCTGAAGAGCATCGCTCCGTGGAAGGTTTAGTATCCACTTTTCCTGAGGCCTGGCATTTTCCACACGCTGCAGGGATCCACTGCTGATGTGGTGCCTGGCAATGCCTGCAGGGTGTGCCCAGCTGGCACAGGGAACCCAGCAGAGCCCTGCCCTGCAGGCTGACCTCGGCTTGTAACCACCTCATTCATTTGGCTTTACACTCTGCTCTCCTGCTGAGCTTTAACGGGGTTCAAAATGTCCCGAATCCAGTATTTTCACCTCCCAACAAAAAATTAGGAATAGTTCCAGATCCTGAAACAATGCACAAGAAAAACGGGAATTAGCCGGAACTATGGAATGAGCAGACAGTCAGCCAGGCATCCAGGGAGAGACCACTGGTGTGATGTCCAGTTCAGAGCTGGTGTTTAACGGGATGCAGGGAGAGCTGTTCCAGCCCAGCACAGTGCAGGCTGCTTGAAGGGAGCAGCTCTGAGTCTGCAGAGGCCACAGGCCTGGAGGATTGGGTATAAATGAAAAAAATGGCTTAAAGTGTGATACAATCCTCACAGACTGGGCACCAAGGCTGCTGGGGCAGGTGGTGAGAGATCTGCAGTGGGAGTAATTAACAGAGAAGTAAACGGGAGGATGATTTCAACCTCAGGATTAAAAGGGGACAGATATGAAAATGAAATTATTTCCCAAAACAATGAAAACTTTTCTGTGTGGCAGTATATAAAGATCAAGACAGAAGCAGTACTATGGTTCTTCTCTGGATGGGGAGAAAAGCAGCAGAATCACACCCAGTGCAGCTCATATGGACAGAAACAGCAGTTTCAGGTATTTTCACAGAACAAGAAGAAACCATCATCTATTTAGAAATCCCAAGTTCCATACATTATTCATTCCCTGTTCATGTCTAACTGAGTAATCCTGGCTATTACTGCTGGTATTTTTGACACTGCATTATATGCAAAACCCAGACAGGACAGGAGGATTTGCACATGTCAAACCTAAACTGAGTCATGAAACACAAGGGAATGTACCCAACTTCCAGCAAAACCAGCCTGTGGATGTGCCAGAGGTACTGTGACACACAAGCACTGAATGAACTGAAGCTGACAGAAGGAAAAATCAAAATGATGAGGAGATCCCAGGAAATGCAGCAGGTCTACACAGGCTGTGAGCTGAGCTCAGTGAGCCCCTGGTGTGCAGGACCCCCCATAAGCCCAACCCACCCCATCCCACCCCTGCCACAGGCAGGGACATCTTCCACTAGCCCACATTGCTCCAAGCCCCATCTGACCTGGCCTTGGACACTTCCAGGGATCCAGGGGCAGCCACAGCTTCTCTGGGCAACCTGTGCCAGGGCCTCCCCACCCTCACAGGGAACAATTTCTTCCCCAAATCCCATCTAACCCAAATATGAAGGAGCAGAGAGAACAGACTAACCGGTGACAAGTCCTGGCTCCCAGGTACCCCCTCCCAGCCTACAATGGAGACATTTCCTGCACAGCTCCTGCCTACACAACTAGACCCCCCATCATTTAAAACATGGCCAGGGAAAACAGATAATCCATTAAAAACCCAACAACTTCAATAGGAAGGTCTCTCATTCCTGAAGCTTCTTCAGGAAGCTCCCTTGATAAACTAAGCAGCCTTGAAGACCTCAGGGTGCAGAGGTGAAGCCAAGACTGCCCAGGTTCTGTGCCAACCTAATACACCTATCCCTGCTGCATCACAGAGACCCACGAGTCATGTTAGAACAACCACAGTCTTCCCAAAAGATCTGTTTCTTCACAAAAATCTTATTTGGATAAAAAAACCCCAAGAGGAGATGTTTCAGCACTAAGTTTTCCCTCCCAAACACCCCTTCTCCACCCAAGCACTAAACAGTCAGAACTGGGTCTTCAAAAATAGTATCACCCACAACACTCACACCTGTGTGCACCTGCCTGGAGGTTCCTGCCTTGAGCAGATATGGAAGGGAAAGTTCTGGAACCACGTTCTGTCCAACACACATTGCCCCCACAACAAAGATCCCTGGTGTAAGGGCTGAATTCTTACAATATTGTCCAAAACACAGTATTTAAGTCAAGTAATACAGTGAGTAACTCAATATCCTGTGTGTATCAAAGTCCTGCCTTAATCTATTTAATTGTGCAGTCATTTCCAAAAGCATTCCAAATTCCAATAAGGAAATAATTTTTTTAAATAACTGAAAATACATGTGAAAAATAACACCTTAAAGCATATCTTTTACCTAGGAACACATTACAATCTTTCCCAGGCTCCCTCTCCAAAGCCACCCTCTGCAGTGGTCCCTGTTTCCCAGACAGGCACTACCACAGACAGAAAAGGAAGGGATTTGTTTAATTTACTGAAGTGTGTGATACTGGCCAACTTACTTTGCTTAATCTTCTGCAAGTCGCTAACTCGGCTCTTTGGGAGTTTTATCTGGTCTGTCTCAATTTTGTGCTCTTTCTGGGTTTCCACCTTTTCTTCAAACTTCAGGTGCTGGAGGGAATTTGGGGGGATCTGCTTCGCGAGGTCGGCGTTTCCATCACTGTCGCTGGGCAAACCTGCAGTGAGGAGGTGTCAGTGCCTGCAGGTCTTACACGGCTCCAGAGAAGGCAGAGGACGACTGGTCACATCTTAATTCCTAATCAATCCCACCTCATCACCTCCCCAGCTGACTTTCTGCACGTGCTTCAGCTCTCGAGGAAGCTCAGAACAACACATTCATGTATTTCCTTTATCCTCCCGCTGATTCTGCTTTTCAAGTCTACCAAGCATCATTTATTGCTTAGAGGTCTGATCTGAGGACAAGGGTGTGGCAGGGCACAGAAGTTATGCCAAAAACAATAACCAGAATCACAGGACTCCACAGCCAAGGAGCTGAGAAAACCCTGATTTCCCTGAAATTCCCATCAAACTCCTGTCCATAAACTCCAAGTTCAACAAAGCAAGCTTTTCACTTGCTGCATCTTATGTTTTCTCATCAATAAAAGTGAAAATGAAGGACCACCTTTAAAGGAAACAAGCTGTTTAAAAGATTTGGCATTTGGAAACAACAATCTTTAACTGTGTATGCAGCCTTTGAGCTCCCTCATTTTGGAATTCTGCTCACACATCCACTGCAAAAGGAAAGAAATAAAGAAAAACTTCTGTTGTCTTTTTCCAAAACGGGCAGAACAAAAACTTGGAGCTGTTTTGTCATCTTGACAACTTTATATTTAATTTATTAATATTAAAGTTATATTGCTGCAGGAGTTCCAGTTCTCATGTCCTAAACCTCCCTCACATCATTCTCAAGTGAGCTGTTCCCAGGGACAGGAGGACTCTGAGCAAGAGACAGGAACATTGGTTTATCTCTGACTGTGGCCACCAAGAGATCAACAACCAACCCCTGAGGGTGCAGCCCTAATTAGTACCCTAGGGAGGAACACTAATTTCAATTACTCTGTCCACTGGAGGACTCTCCAAGCACTTATCTTTGAAACTTCTAACTCAGATTTGGCTGAAATCGGCCAAAAGGCCCAGGAATTCTGGGTGTGGAGATCATACACCAAGCAGCCCGAGTGCCTCAGCCAGCCAGGTAAGAACACAACTTTGGATCCTGCAGGAATTTATCTTTGGTTTTCCTCTGGTAACCAAAATATTGCCTTGTCACCTGCTAACAGGAATTGTACCTGGTGCCAGGTTTGGAGCATGGGGCTGCTCAGTTGGAAGATTCACAACAGGTGGATGACCTTCACCTTTAGGAGCTGAAATAAGTGTCTTCTTTAAAGCTGAAACAAAACACAGGGACAAAAGCATTAACAGCAAACAAACAAGACACTGTTTACCTGGTCTAACTCTAACAACCCCGTAAAGTCTTTGGTTTCCTTGTTTTCTTGGTTTTAAACCACAGATGAAAATATAAAATACAATAATATTTCAGGAGGGGGATTATCTGAAACATTCAGTTTTGAGCATTCCAACCTCTAAAGCACAGCAGAAATGATCTGATTTTATATCACACTTGAATTTTATTACCACAGAGATTTCAAAGCCCTGCATTCCCTGTGAACCACATGGTGTTCACACACAATATATACGTCACCAAGACCCCAAACATGAAAGAATTAGAGTATTTCTCCTCACCAGTGGGAGTATCTTCAGCTTTTGCTGGGTCATTATCTTCTATTTCAGGCATGCCTGCATCTCCTCCTGCTTTGATTTTCTCTGCAAGACAAGAACAGGATATTCTGCCTTACCAACCTTTCAGTCTGAACAGTGAATTTCCCCCTTGTGGGAGGCTCTAACTTAGTAAAATCACTGCAGCTAATCAAGTTATCTGAGCCAAACAATTCCTTATTCTACTTCAGAGAAATGCATAGTTCTGGAAGATGGCAAAGGATGCAACACAAGTGGGCCATTCTCCATCAGAAATGCCAAAAAAGGAAATACCTTTGTCATTTACAACATGTTCTGAAGGCTCCTCATTCTTCTCTGTGTCTTTACCTTCCCCCTCTGCAACAGCCTCAGGTACTGCCTGGCCATCATTGCTGGGACTGACTTCAGTGTCTTTACTGGACTGAATTTTTTGTGTGGCCTGTTAGAACAAATTCATAAGGAGCCAATATTAAGCACATGCCTGGAAATTACAAAACAAATGCCCCCGAATTCAAGATTACTTTGGGTAAGCAAAACTGCATTTATGACCTCACTGATAGGCAAAGCAAAGAGCAGAGTCCTCTCTGTACAAACCTGGCTCTTGGGGTATGGACACACAGCTGAACAGACAATGCACAGAACAGCACAGCTGCAGGACATTTCTACTGCCAGATCAGCTGCTAAGGACAACACAAACAGCCTAAGGCATGGTTGGCCTCAAGCCTCAGGTCAGATCCCTGAAGGAATTCTAGACTGTAAGAAAAGATCTGTTGGAAATCTGCTCTCAGTCTGCCTTCTTATTTGAGATGTTTATAGACAGACAAAGGAAGAAAACAACATTTTAAGCAAAGTGGGTTATTTCATTAGTTTGCAGGAAAGAGGCCCAAATTCTACTGGCAGCTTCATGTAATCCCAGCCTTGACACCATTCCAACCCTGTTATTTCCATCACATTAGCACCTCGAGGCCTCAGCAGAGCTCAGGTTCCCTCTGCAATAACCTGGGCAAGGCTGTGGGAACACAGATCCCACCCTGGAGAGCTGAGCAGCAACATCCACGTTCCAGGAAGAACTGAAACCCTCAGCAACGCTGGATGGAGGAAGGCTGGAGCAAAGCAAAGAATCTGTTCTCATCTTCCAGCTCAGTCCACTGGCTGAGCAAACAGGCAGATTTCCTTCATTAACACCCATTTAGGGCTGCTCAGGGGGATGTTTAACACAGCATTAGGAGAGAACTGTCCCAGGCCTCCACATTCCTGAGGCAAACAGCAGACTTTGGGCTCTTCTCACTCAACACAAAATTCCCTGGCATTACCTTTTGTTCCCGTGCAACCTGGTCCATTAATTTCTTGATGTTCTCTTCATGCTGCAGCCTCATTTCCTTGATCTGCTGCCCACACTGCAGGCTTGAGGAGAAACACACCGTTAGATATATTTCATTTGTTGTATCTGCTCTCCCACAAATCAAATAAGGGGGAAAATATGAAGTGGCACAAAAAGCCAAACCTGAGATATAACTAGAATAGTCTGTCCAAAAAGCCTGGTCCTGGCATGTGTATGGAGTGGGAATGGACTGAATACAGAAAGAAAGCAGAACTGGAAAAAAATAGGGACAGAGCAGAAAAAAAACAGTAAAACAAACAGAATGGCCTTGAATATATTTCCTCCAAAAGCTGGAATGCAACCAAAAAGTCAAGCTCCACAGTTAATCTGTCAGCAAATATTAATTCTACCGGGAAAGCAACGTGTCTTTCATGGCTGTCAACAGAGAAGGTACACAACTACCACTATCAGTTACTGCTCCCAACTCAAATAACACAATCTGAATACACAGCCACGTGTCCCAACTTCCCTAACAAGCCACAGACATCAGCCTGAGCAGCAGAATTCCCATCTCCCACAAACCCTCAACAGCACAGAAAGAGCATTTTGTGTTTGTGAAAGCTTCCAACACTTCCTCAAGTGTTAAACCTCCCTCACTCCTCAAAGCTGCAGGAGTATATTCTTCCTGTTTCTCCATCACCAATTTAAAAGACTGAGGTCAACTTAAAATTTTAAGTTTAAAATTTTAAGCAAGGCTGCTTTCAGCTTCAGTTAAAACAAATGAAATTATACTGTTAGAAAGGCAGCAATTAACAACACTAGTGACACAGCTTAACGGACACAGTGTCCATTAAACTCTGCCACGTGTTTGTTAATTAAATCTCCATGTCATAAAAAATGCATTGACTTAAAAATGATGAATAATTCCAGAGTAAGTCAAGATTCCCCTTAACTCCTATCTCACTTTGAGGGACGAGTAGGACACCACCAAGAAACAGAACTTGAAAGTCAAACAGCTACCATTGTGCATTGCCAAGTGAGCACACTCAAGCTGGAGGATTAGCAGACACAGGATTAATTAGCACTTTTTAGTAAATACAGACCCCCATCACATGCACAAACTTGCAGTTGCCAGCACTCCTGAGGACACACCTGTCATATTCCAGCCTCCTCGTAAGGTAGGTGTTGTTCTTCTTGTACTCGTGCAGCTGATCCTCCTGGCGGATGAACTCCTGCCGTAACTCCGCCAGTTGTTCTAGGCCAGAAGGGAAACACCAACGTGAACTGAGAAATACAGGAAAAACGCCCTGGGGCAGACACAACCTTCAGTATTGCTAAATAAGTAAAAAACTGCTTCAGTTTTATGTTAGTTCATCTAGATATAAAGATTCTTACACTAATTTGAAGAAGATGCCACTTCAGTCATGCAAAGACAAGTGCCAGATGGCAGCACGAATTAGAGAGGTTCTTCTGATGCCATGGCAAACCCCCTAAATTTTTATTTACCTTAGCATTGTGTAAGGCTTCTGAATGCAATTTCACCATCTGTCAGGAAATGCAATTTCCTGAAAGATTCTGTGACTCTGAGTAACACAAAAGCACTACCAGGTTACTTCAGGCACGATGCTCAAACATTGTCTGTAGTGACTGTACGAAAGGAGGCACCTTCCCGCTATCCGTAAAATCAACACGTATTTCCTGTCTCCACAACTGCTCTGGAGGTTCTCCCTGCTCCTCAGGCTACAAGTAATTAAGCTTTCTGCTGTTTTAAGTTGCAGCTGCACAGATACAGGCGGAAACCACGTGTGTTGTTGTGTGCAGGCATGTTCACGTCTGGGCACTCGCTGCTCCAGCTCCCTCTGCAATACTCCAGACACAGTAAGATCACAGGCATTATAATCATGTCTGTACAGAACAGCCTTAAGAGATGTTTTCTGGAGCTTTTCTAACCCACCATAACCATCACAGTGTTTCTGATCAAACTATACTAAACTGTTATTTGGCCATGAAAACGATTCTACAGCCTTGGAGGTCAGCAGTGCCAGAGCACACGTTCCTTCTGCAGACAGCCACGTCCACAAGAGCCAACCCTGCACTTACCCACACCAGGTAACCAACAAATACAATGGGATTGCACATTATGGGATGTTCCAGCACAACCTGATCCTTCCTTTAAACTGCATTCTGCAGCACCTGGGCAGTTAAAGTGCACAGCTCCAGCCTGCCAAGTGAGTTTGGCCACGAATCCCTCACCCTTTAGCCGATGTATGTCCGCCATCTGATACGAGATGTTGTTCTGCAGCTTCACCTGGAAGGAAGAAAAGGCTGGATAAGTACAGCTAATGGGGGTTGGTGAGGGTTTGGGCTGCAAACACTCAGGTGTGTCTGTTTGCTTTGTAAAGTCAGTTATGGAGAGGATTATGGGAATGAAAAAGTTCTGGGAAATCCAAGTCCTGTGTATTTAGTGACATCACCAAACTAACACTGTGTTCAGGCTTTGCTAACAAGGGCTTAAATTTAATTCCAGAACACATTTCTATCAAAAAAGTAGATTGTCAGGACTAAAATAAACACGCTGCATCCTGATACTGCAGGAGGGACAGTGAATGGCCAATGTCAAAGCACAGGTGGGTAAAACTAAACCCGCAGCATCAACAGCAAAACCAACTGTTACCTAAGGTATATCATATAATAGAATTGTTATATTTAAATAAATCTCTTATGTGTTGCTACTTAATATTCCTAACACAAATTTTATTTTAAGAGGGAATCTGACACCAGTAAAATTCCACAACAGCTTTTAATTTGGTATTTTCAGTAAGGAAAAGAATACCAGTTACAGTAAGTAAGAAATGCATGTACACAAAGTCTTGAAGTAAAGATGCTTTTTCCTGTTGTTACATGAAGACAAAACCCAGCAGGAATGAAGAGGGAGATGCATGAACTGACTACGCTGAGAAAGGGTGGAAAATCCCCACCTGCCGTGAAGCACCCCAGAGGTTATTCCTCTTGCAGTTCCATGATGATAGAAAGGGTAACTCTAGGAAGGTGCTGAGTGGGGCTGTCACTCGTAGGGGACAAGGTCAGCATCACCTCTGGGGACAGCAGTGCCAGCACAGCCACTGGGCTGGCACACCCACACACAGGGGCTGTTTCAGTTCCCCCCAGCCCTGCAGTGTCTGAGTCAGTCATCTCCACTTCCTGCCAAAACAAACCCCAAACACACCTGCCCTGGAGGGCTTCCTGCCCCCACCTCCGCCTTCCCTTTGTCAAATCATTCATTCATTTCAAGCTCTTTCCCGTTGTGTTTTGTTGTCACCAGAGGCCCCCGCACTGGGCTGATCCCTTTGTCCCCTGTGGTGTGATCAGGCACTCCTGCCCTGGGACTGCAGCCCTGCAGGAACCGCTGCGGTGGCGCTTTGTGCAGCTCCTAGTGTACACGGAACACCATCCGGCAGCTCCCGGCACACAGCACAGCTTCCTTGGGATGCAGCACAGCTTCCTCGGGATGCACAGTGCTCCAACCAGAGCCTCTGGGCCAGCCTGCAGGATCCTGGCTCATCCCTGGCAGCAGGACACACGGCGGGGGGGGGCTGCAGGCCCTGTCCCATGCCTGGAACAAAAGCCAAGAGTTCTGGAGTGTGGAGGGGCACAACCACAGCTCCCACCTATGAGGGGACACAGAGCTGCTTCACAAGGCTTTTCCCAAAAAATGAAAGCAAGTGGAATTGAAAACTTAGGGATAGAGCAGAAAGAACAGTAAAATAAACAGAATGGCCTCGAACATATTTCCTTCAAATCCCAGAACGTAACTGAAAAGTCCAGCTCCACAGTTAATCTGTCAGCATTTATTAATTCCACTAGGAATGTGATCTTTGGGTAACCTGAGCCCCCTGATCACACTGCTCTGGAACAGGGAGAAAATACCCCGCCCCAAAGGACCCTCAAGGAGCCTCCTGGCATGTCAGAGCCATGTTTGCCACATGCTCTGCCCACCGAGGCATTCAAGGCCCTCTACTTACAGGATGCCCAAAGCAACACCCCATCCAGGGACAGCCTGGCTTGGACTTGCAGAGCTTCACTTCAAAAGCACAGGTAGCCCTGTGGTGGGGATTTCACAGGGAAAGAGGAGACACAAGTCATCACCAAGCCTTTCCATGCCCCAGGTGCCCACCATGCCAGCTCCCCCTCCCACAGACACAGGACAGGGGGAAGGTGCACAGTGATTTGTTGAGCACTAATAAAAAGTATGTTTCCCTATTTTGCAAAACCACTGACAATAATCACCACAATTTTCTGTTTTCCACTCTAATGCAGCTGTTTCTCAGAACCCAGTAAATCTACAAATGAAGGAGACCCTGGGAAGTAGTGAGGTCTGTTTTCAAACCCTCACGTCTCAGAATTCCTTGCATGCGACCCTTCCCACTGGCTCCTGCTCATCCCATAACCGCACAGCCTGGCCTGTGATCACACAATCTTTCATTTTGGTGATTCTGAGTTTCAGAGAGAAGTGACAGAATTTATATCCAGTTCAGCTGACAGCAAATGTCCCTCATCTGAAGGATAGAAAGGGAAGAAGCTTTTTTATGATTCATGGGATCTGTTCCACCTACACATGCAAATCCCACAAGCCATGGCGCAAGTCCAGTTCTTCCTGAGCCACATCCTCCTTCAGTCTAGACCTGTTTGTAGTGCTCAGGGCTCTTAGGGGCTCCTCAGGGCCTGTCCAAGCACTTGGGACAGAGAAAATAAACCCTCTGCAGCCCAATGAGCCCTGCACAGCAAAACCCACCAGAAATCCTGTGCATGGAGACATGGCAACCCTCCAGCACTGTCTGAGTTGTAAGTCTTGTCATACAACAACTCCACTTCGCTGCTGTGAAGCTGCAGCTTTGCGGTCCGGGGAGTTATCAGGGAATTTTGGCAACAAACAACAGACCCAGCTGCTCCCAGGGGTGTCTGACCCAAGCACTGCTGGGCAGCAGGGAAGGGCCAGGCTGTGTTCCTCCCCTGGCCTGGTCCCTGCAGCCAGGACCCTGCCACCTGCAATCTCTCCACACCAACTCCTGCCAGCCACGCCTTTTACTGACCCTCTTGCAAACGGATGTGGGAAGCTATGGAAAAAAACCACACCCTAATGGTATGCTACAAAAAACCATGGAATACTCAGGAAGCTGATGCTACCTGTGCATGCAGCACCTCCCCGAACTCCACGCAGGCACTACCCTTGTTTGCCTCTCACAGGGAGCTCCAAGAGAGAACTGGTTTGTTCCAAGGCACAAGAGATCACCAAGGAGCTCATCACAGGGTGACAGAGCAGAATTCCCAGGAACTCAAGTTTTTTCTCTTTCTTTTTAAACACAAGACACCAAGGTCATGGTCCCACATTTGCTCCTAAGAGCAAACATATCCCAGCTCATTCCACACCCCGGGGAGAGAGGGGAGAGCCAAATTTTGGGCTTGACTCCAGAGATCCTTGAGCCAGGGGACTCCAGAGACCCCTGAGCCAAGGGAAAGCTGCTGCAGAAACTGGAGTTGCCTCAGCACTGGGAAAGGCACTTGATTTATGTGACCACAAGACAAAGAACCTCAGCTAAGGACAAAGGAGCACAAAGCAGAACTGACACTGAGAACCACCAGAGCAACACCTTTCAAACCCATTTTCCATGAAATAAGCCTGGATTTGTTGTGATCACTTGATACCCTGGGAATTACCAGTGCTGGGGTTTTATTTGAGCTCCTGCATTTCATAAATGGACTATGATCACTGGTAAAAAGCAGTTTAGTCAAATAGACTTGCCAAGTTCTGTTTCGAGACAAAAAAAAATTATTCAAGTCTTTTTTGGTTGGACACTTTATATCTGCTCCCATTTTTGGTGACAGATCTTTATTCATTAAAACAAAGCTTTATTCTCTCAGAGAAGTACAGTCACTTAAACACAGTCACTTAAAAGGTGGTTTTTTTAGAGAAAGGTTAGAATTGTTGCCCCTGAGAAAAGACAATGGCTCACATGGGAGGAAAAAGGCCAGTGACTGCTTTTTGATAACATCCTGCTATTCTGGCCTCTTAGGGTACAACAAACATTTTAAACACAAGAGAGGGGATGGTCAAAGTCCATGAGCTCACAGGGCCTTAACTGGCAGCCTCTGGAACAAAGAAGGAAGACACAGGGTACATGCTGCAGGCGATGAACAGTGAATTTAACCTGTGGGGTCCCCCTGGCACGTTCCTCCTGCTGCCCTCCCTGTGCAATGTCCCACTCCCAGAGCACCCAAACCCCAGGCAGATTTATGGGGAACACCCAGTGCTCAGCAGGCAGGTGCAGCCCAACAGACCCTGTTTGTCTCCTGTGCATCCAGGGGCCCTGGCTCCCAGGAGACCATCCTACACCCCCAACAGCACCTGCACCTTCTGTCCCAGTGTCCTACAGTAACACATCACAGACTTCCACAAAAACACCCGTCTTGTACCCCTTGTCACAGAGCCCAGAAACTGGAGCACAGAATCACTGAGACTGGAAAAGCCCTCCCAGCCCAGGGATCCCCCCTGTGCCCCATCCCCACCCTGTCCCCCAGCCCAGAGCACTGAGTGCCACGGCCAGGCCTTCCTGGGACACCTCCAGGGCTGGGCACTCCAAACCTCCCTGGGCAGCCCCTGCCAAGGCCTGACCGCCCTTTCCAGGAAGAAACACTTCCTGAATTCTTCCTGATAGCTTACCTGAACCCCAACAGGGCAGTTCTAGCCTGCAGGTAGTTACACTAACACACCAAACAAGCTGATTGCCCCTCTGCAGACAGAAGGGGAAGTGTCTTGGCTAAAACCCAACTGCTTTAGAATCACTGAATCATTGAGGTTGGAAAACACCTTTAAGATCATGGAGTCCCTTCCATACCTAATTGGGCTTTTTAGTCCAATCTCGGGGGAAAAAAAATAAATTTGCTGAACACACAAAGGGCTTAATTTTAATGGTTCTGTAGGAAACTTTAATACAAACTTAATCATTTGAGGGAGTCTAACTCTGGAATGGGGCATGCAAGTATTCAGCTTTTTCTGACAATTAAATGCATTTTTTATGCGGCTCATCCTCTGTGTGATATACAGGGCCAAAAAACCAAACCCAGCCAGCAACAACCCTGAGAGTGTGGCATTTCCACAAATCCCACTGTGAGAACAGTGTTCAAGGAGCGGAGTGATGACCTGCATGCAAAAACACCCCGCACTCACCCTCAGCAGGAGAACTTGTGTGCTGAGCCCTGGGAAGCTCTGGAGATGGTTATGAAAGAGGAACAGTGAAAGTCGAGGCACTCACTCATCCTCCACAACAAAGAGATCCCCAGGCCACCCCCACTGAAAGGACCAGCTGAGTTTTGTATGAGCTTGGCTGCTCTAAGCCAAGCAAAATGACACGTTATGTCAGCAGCAGGATTTTTTTTTCCCAAGTACACGCTGGCAGCATAAAAATCAGAGTGTGCTGTGCCAGGCATTCCGAGAGGCAAGCTCAGGGTGCCACCGAAGAGCACACGGGTTTCATCTCCCTTGAAACTGCAGCTTTACGGCTCTGTCTGGGTTTTCTTGCCCGATCACAAAAGATCAAATAACCTCAGCAGAGACAGAAAGCTCAAAAAACAACAAGCAAATTTAAAACAGCCTTATGGAAAAGGGCGAGCTCGGGGGGTGTTCATTGTTCGCACACACCCCGGACGTTTCCAGCCGGCTTTGGGGGTGTTTTCAGAAACCCGAGCGCGCTGCAGTTGTCCCACAGCACCAGCCCAGCGCCTCGGGGCCCTGTTTCACCCTTGAGGAGCAGAGGCTGCGGGGACACCTTGGGCGGGGGAGGACTGACAGAGCCGCCCCAGGGCAGCGGGGACCCCCCCTTACCTTGCCGTCCTCGCAGCGCTTCACCTGGCCGTCCCTGGCCTGCAGCTGGCTGCTCAGGTGGCTGTAGTCCGCCTCCTTCTGCTCCAGCTGCTTCCTGTGCGAGTCCACCTTGCCCAGCAGGTCGGAGTTGCGGCGCTCCAGGCGGCCCCGCGCCACCTCCGTGCGCTGGGCCTGGCTCTGCAGCTCGGCCAGCTCCTCCCGCAGCAGGGCCTGGCGGGACGCCGCGTTCCAGCAGTGGAAGGCGAGCACGGCGATCACGGCCAGCAGCGCCACCAGCACCAGCGAGGGCAGGCGGCCGCCCCGGCGGTTCGCCCCGAACCCCACCATGGGGGAGGCCGAGGGGGCGGCGGCGTCCGGGCACCGGGGGGGCCGCGCGGGGGCCCTGAGGGGACCGGGGGCGAGGGGGAAAGGGGGGACCCCCGGGGGGGCGCTGAAGGCGGCGGGGAAGGGGAGCCGGCGAGGCCGGCGCTGTGCCCGAGGGGCGCGGAGCGGACGGTGCCGGAGCCGGTGCCGGAGCCGGAGGCGGTGACGGTGGCGGTGCCGGAGGCGGTGCCGGCCGGGCCGGGCCGGGAGGGACCGAGCGCAGGCTCCGGGCACGGACCGAGCTGGGCCCGCCCGGCTCAGCCGCCACCGCGGCGCCCCGCCCGCCGCTCTCGCGAGAGGAGCCCGCGCAGCTCTCGCGAGAGCGCGGCCTCGCCGTGCCCTGAGGGCGGGTCGGGCTGTGGGGGCGTCACAGCCTGGAGCGGGCGGGAGGGGACACGGGGACAGAGAGGGACGTTAAAGGACATTAAGGCTCATCCAGTCCAAACCCCTGCCATGGGCAGGGACACCTTCCACCAGCCCAGGTTGCTCCAAGCCCCGTCCAACCTGGCCTTGGACACTTCCAGGGATCCAGGGGCAGCCACAGCTTCTCTGCCCAACCTGTGCCAGGGCCTGCCCACCCTCCCAGGCAGGAATTCCTTCCCAATATCCCATCCAACCCTGCCCTCTGGCAGTCAGAAGCCATTCCTTGTGTCCTGTTCCTTTATCCCTTGTCCCGGGTCCCTCTCCAGCTCTCCTGGAGCCCCTTTAGGCCCTGGAAGAGGCTCTCAGGTCTCCCTGGATCGTTTTCCAGGTGAACATTCCCAGCCCCTCCAGAGCAGAGGGGCTCCAGCCCTGGGAGCATCTCCATGACCTCTCTGAACTCTCTCCAGCAGCACCACATCCATGTGCTGGGACATGGGCAGGAACCGGGTGGGCTGTTCACTCCTCACCTGGAAGGTGTTTCCTGAGGGAACAAAGCATGTCCTGGGAATGAAGTGAGGGGATGAGTCTTTTGTTTTGTAAGAAACACTCAGATACATCGTTTATTGCTGATCATGTTGCCTCACACAGTGTTACTGGTGCTGTGGCACAGGGTCTCACAGGGGAAAAGGGACACAGAGCTGGGCTGAAAGCAGAACCAGCTCCAAGCCTCAGGATGTGCTGCAGCCGCTCCCTCGGTGTGAGGGGAGATAAACCACAGCAAAGTCAGGCCTCCGAGTGGTCACTGACACACACAGACGCCTTGGGATCTGTTGGTTTTATTCCCCGTGATGTTATTTAGTAGCAGTTCTGCACACAGAACTTCTTCACACAGCAGAGGTTTTCAGGGAGCTCCTGGGCACAGCACATGCATAGCACAATCCTGCTGCCTCCAGCTGCAAATGGTCTGGGGAGGACGTGGGAGGAACAGAAGGGCATCAGTTTTCCTCCTAAAAGAACAAAAAAACAGCATTTAAGAAATAGAGTATAAAATCCATTCCTGAGACGTACCATACATTGTGCAGAATGTCAGCTGGGACAAAGGTGTCACGGCATGTACATCCCTGATTCCAACCTTACATCCCCCTATTTGCACTTTGGCACTTTAAGTGCTGCTACACTGATGGCCCATTAATTTGCCAACCTGCTCTCTGCAGATGGCAGTGCAGATTCACATTCCAAATCCAGCGTCGCAAATATCACCTCCTTGTGAAGCTGGACAGTTCCAGGGTTTGAGTCCACCTTGTTCACTTTGTTCTTTCTGGCTGCACTTACCCTGTGCCATCCTGAACACTCCGAGCCAGGAAATGTTTGCTAATTAACGGAAATAAAATATAAATGTGACAGATTTGAGCCCAGAATGATACCTGAGTTTATTTTATGTGACTTATACCTGGGTTTCACATGCTTTGGTTTTGTACCAACCTGTGCGCCTGCTCAGAAATCTCCTGTTTTCATGTAGTGCTCAGTGATGTTTCCCACTCTCCCATTTCAGCCATTTCTCTTGGAATTTATGTAATTTCCCAGCTCCTCGAAGTTCAGGGTCAGAACTGGTCCCTGCACATTTGTTGTGGTTTCCTTTGCACCTCTGGGAGCTGAGGGAATACCAGGGAGTTTTCTTTTTGCAATTAATTTGCCATTTAATTTCGGCTGTGTTCCAGGCCCCATGATCCTGTCCTAGTCTGTTCTTTTCCTGGTTGGAAAGATATTTCTGTTCCCTCTTCCTGGCTGTAATCTTGCGCTGCATGTTGGAATAACATATCCCATGGCATCTCCAGCTCAACCTCTGACCAGGATCTTGGCTGGTCCTTGCTTTCTCTGGCTTGTGACCTCCCCACATTACAGTGGGAATGGGGAGATCCTCTCCCTGCAGCACTCAGTGCTTCATCCTGAAACACAGTGCAAGCACGAGAATTAAGTTTTAATCCTTGGACCTATCATGGAGAAAGTGAAGAATGCAAAGAAGAACGTGTATTTGGGATTGTATCAAAATCTTGCAGATTTTTCTATGTATCTTTTCCATTTGTCTGCTGCTGATAATATAGTCAATGGCTATTTGACAGAGGAATAGTAATAAAGTAGCAAACTCTTATATTCATTAAGGTAATCAAGAAGAAATAATGCAGTCAGCATTTATGGATTTTTTTGTACATCACAGAGAAGAAAAACTGATTTAATGGAATTAATTTTCTGTTACCATTACGAGGTTGTCATAAAAATGTGCAGAGGTTTGACAATATAAAGTTATAGGTTCTGGAAGGTGTTAACATTACCCAAGGAAGAATGGTTAGAAGTGGTGGTAACTGCAGAGGAGTGCAAGCAGCAGCATGAGAGCCCTTGTCAAGGGAGAAAACATGCAAAAACATGCAAAACTGCCTCAAAAATTGAGAACCTGCTGGTTCAACCCTGGTGCTGTCACAGCCCAGGACGGGGCAGCCCCCTTGCTTGGTTTGCTGGTGAAATCCATAACACACATTTGATTTTCTTCTTCCCTTCAGATATTGCACTTTGCAAAGAAATTGCTGATTATTTACTTCCTTTTTTTTTTACCTGCTGTGAAGATGGAAAGTTTAGGAGCCCCATATGTGGTATTTTTAGAACCAGTGTTGTATTGTTGCTGCCCTGGCACTTTTATCAGTTAAAGCAATAAAACATCTGAGTTGTTGTTCTAGTCAAGTATTTTGATCCCTTCAGAATCTGAAGCAGGTTTCTAAATGAAAGATAAATTTAACTATGTTTATTTTTCATGCCTAATTTAACTCAAATATAAGAAGACAGTCTGATTTAATAATCTATTCAGCATTACAGAAAATTGGTGATTTTAAAAGCCTCTAATTAAATATTCTAAGATCCTGTTTCCTTCCACTGCATCAGAATGAACCTTTTTTTTTTATGTATTACAAGTTTGTGTTTTTTGCAAACATTCTGAACACAGAACTCAAATTATCCCAGACTTTTAGCATATCCTTAAAAACTGATTAACATACCCCATCTGTTGGTATGCTGAGCAACTGTCCAAATGAGCAACATTTCCATGGAGATTTATGAAACTACAGTTAAAGCAGGAAAACAGCTCTAGCAAGGGAATGCTGGGGTGTTTTATTTCAATATGGTCATTGCAGCTGGAGATTGTCTTGCAGAGTGGCCACCACGTCCTCACTTCAGAGCGGTGTCTGTTCACATTTTGGGTCAATAAAAATAGTTCATTTCCCTTGCAGCACATTCCATGAGTGCCCAGGGTGGTCATTTCCCAGGGAACAAGGAGTAGGACAATAGGAAACAGCCTCAAGCTGTGCCAGGGGAGGGTCAGGTCAGGAGGAACTTCTGCACAGAAAGGGTGGTGAGGCCTTGGCAGGGGCTGCCCAGGGAGGTTTGGAGTGCCCAGCCCTGGAGGTGTCCCAGGAAGGCCTGGCCGTGGCACTCAGTGCTCTGGGCTGGTTCAGAAGCATCTCTTTCCCATCCCTAATAAAGTGTAACTTTGGCTGCAGAAGCCAACTGAGGCCTGTTGACTTCCAAGGCAAATGTTTGCTGTATCTCTGAAGGGTGAGGGTGGCCCTGGAGCAGCTGGAGGAGGAGATGAATGGAATCAGTTCTGGGTTTTAGAGCTGAAATGGGGTTATGTTTATTTATGGCCACCTGAGGTTTGGAAATCTTTCTGAGAATAAGTGCTTTGGAGTGAGGTATCAGAATCAATCTCTTAGAACATGTTGCTTTATGAAAGCAGACCAGGGAACATCTGGGATCAACTCACCAAATGCCAGCCCAAAGAGCAGACCTGTATCCAGGGAACTGGGATTGGCTTGAAGCTGCATCCCAGGCCGGGAGCAGGGAGCACATCTGTTCCTGGGAAGCAGCTGGGGAGGCGCAGTGCGGAGTTTGGCATTTTGGAAAAAGGTGCTTTCTCTCGATAGCGTTTCACAGAAGAAAGTTTGTTTTCTCTTTTAATAGCAGCTCCAAGGGGCTGGTGGGATTCCTGAAACAGCAAATGACATTTCCAGCAGGGATAAAAGCACAGCTGTTGGCAGGAGCTCCCGTAGGTTATTGTGGATAATCACTGAAAAGGCAGAGCATTGATCGGCTGTTTGCAGGGAACTGTCCGTGTGGGAATGCAGAGTGAGTGGTGTGCTGGGAATGGCTTTGTGCTGAGCTTCCGAGAGGAGCTGACGGTGCAGAGCTCCCGGAGCTCCTGGGGATGCAAATCAGGCTGGGCATGCCCAGAGCAGAGGCGGGGGGATCCAAATGCCCCTTTTCCCTCGAGCAGGAGTGGTTGCAGGAAGGGGAAAGCGCTGCTGTGGATTTCCCTGGAAGGGGATGAGCTGCCGAGGAGCAGAGCTGCAGCCAGGTCGCTGGAGCAGCTGATGAAGGAGGCAGCCTGGGGAGAAAATGGGAGGCAAAAAGAAGAATATCCTTGGAGATGGGGTAGCGTGGCCCCGGAGCGGGTGCAGGAAGCCTGTGGGCATTCCCTGCTCCTGGAGGGAAAGGTTCTGTGTGCTGGGAAGAAGCTCAGCTGGAGTGCAGACAAGTATTTTAACACAGTGGGTTGCGGTTCTGTTGTCTCACGTTGTGGTTTCACAAAACATTCACCCTCAATTACTGTTTCTTTGTTGCTGGGGAGCACAAGCAGAGGAGGAAAATAATAATTTAAATTTAACTCTGCTAAATATACATGAGATTTCCTGGGACAAAGAAAAGACTTCTGTAGCTTGAGGGGGTGTTGCTGTGCCAGATTTCAGAGGCTCTACTACAGCCAGTAACATTCTTAGAGCAGCTTAGTTGGAAGCATTTTTATAACATTTTTTTAGGCAATACAAATACAGCCACTGCCTCCAGGAGTGTATGGGATTGCTCTGGAAGTCACACCAAATATATCTGTGTGGTGCTGATTGTTACTGGATTTATTTATGGGAATTAGAGAGAGTCCAGGATGACACAAGTTAAAGATCATGCCCTTAAAATTTAAAGAAAATGTATGAAAATGTATAAAAAGGTATTCCTGGCCTCTCTTGCCCAGGTGGTTATGGTCACAGTACATACATGTAGATATGCCAAGGGCAGGTACTCTGTGTTTTCACTTTCCCCGGGATAATGAAGCCCTTCCTTAGCTCTGGTTGCTGGAATTGCCTTGTAATAAAGACTCCAGCTGCCAAATGCTGCCAGTTACAGTAGATTTAATTTAACTGTGTTTCATGGGTCAAACGGGTAGTAGACAATTCTGCAATAAACATGTCCTGTTAAAAAAATCTTCTGTCTATTGCTTTGTGTTGTACTGAGGCACTTTCTGATAAATGGGTGTTGGCTTCATGGAGCATCTTTTTTAAAAGCTTAATTTGACAATAGGAGTGCTGCTAAAATAATTGATTTCTGAAGTGGTTGGGATGGTGGCAGCTTTCTGTTTGTTGTTGCCTGTACTGAATTTGATAACAGCTTGAGGCCAACATTTTAAGGCATTTAAGCATCCCCAGCTTCATCAGGGAATCTACTGCTCTATACAAAAATCAACAGTTTTGCCATAAAATGTAAAGGTTCATGTAAAGGTTCACAGAATGAACTCTCACCCTGTCCTGGTAATGCTCTGGACTCACAGCTGGGAACTGATGTTTCTGCTTTAACGTTAAATATCCCCAAACTCACATTAGAGTAACAAGTGGAAGCTCATCAGCTGCTGGGGGACTCTGCTCCTCGGGGGTGAAAGGTTTCCACGAGGGAGAGGGGGATGTTTTGGGGGTCAGAGCTCAGACCAGTGAGCTGGTTGGGAAATGCCACTGCACCCAGTCAGCCTTTCCTCAGAGCAGAGGTGCTCCATGGCTGAGTCCTCAGGAAACCTGCAGGAGTCGAGAATATTCTGGATTTTACACCCTAAACCTCTTGTTGTCAAGCTCAAGTTGAAGTTTTCCTGGCCCCCTCCCCAGATCCCTGTCTCCCAGGGGCTCTGGGCTGTACCAGGGCAGTTTGACCAGGAGTTTTGAGAAGATTTTTCACTCCAGCTCCTGAGCTCTGGTCTGACCAGCACCAGCTGCTTCCCACAGAGACGATTTAGGAGTTGGGTTCGATGATCCCTGTGGGTCCCTTTCACCACAGGATGTTCTGTGATCCCATGATCCGAGGTCTGGGTGCCCAGCTCTGTGCCCCAGCCTGGCATCCCAGCACTAGATGGTGCCAGGCACCGCCACGCCACGCGTGAGGAAGGGACATCCAATTCCACAGGCACTGGAGCGAGGAAGAGCCATAAAACTGCACTGCAAACAATGCTTATCAATTCTGGCAAAAGTACTGGGCTGCAATAAAATCAGCAATTAAGGCCAAATGCTTATTAAGGACTGGAGATGCACGGAGAGCTCAGTGGGCCATGAGCAGTGGGCTGAGCCTGGCTGGTTCCTCTGCTTCCCCAGTTAGCACAAATGTTCCTCTGCTTCCCCAGTTACACAAATGTTCCTCTGCTTCCCCAGTTACACAAATGGCTGCTGCGATTTCCCGCTCCGGGGGACAGCTGGGAATTCCCAGGGAACAGCCCTCACATGAGAGTAATTTGCTTCGAGCAGGAGATGCTGGTTCCTGTACCTGAGTGCAGGACCACCCTTGTCTCAGCAGCCCATCTCCTCGTGCAGTCTGTGCTCCCTGGTTAGCCCACAGCTATGATTCTCCTAGTTTGGGTGGGCTTGGATTTTTTCCTGTAGACTGAGAAAGCTGCAAATTGAACATCAGAGACTGGTGTGTGTTAAACCCTGACCTGAGCTGGAAACATGCTTTTGTTTTCCCAAGTATATTTCAAGAACTCTTTCCTTTGTCCTAAACAAACAAACAAAAAGAATTAGTTATTATTGCAACACCTGGATTGAAAAGCACCTTTTATCAAACTTGGGAATCTCCTGCGTTTGTTTCTTCCTTCACAGTAGAACCCCAGGATTTGAATGATAAACTCCTGGTCAGAATTTGGACAGATTTCCTTTATTGCTCTAAGAGGAATTGGTGTTTCAGAGTAAGAAAAGCAGCAGCTGATGGAGCTGAGGCCTAGGAGAGCTGTCCATGTGCATTGTGCATTAGCACAGTTTCAGTCACACATGAAGTGTGCATTTCTAAATTGCTGTAGGTGTCAGTGAAGCAGCAGCCCTTGAACAGGGGGACATTTAGGGCCTCTCCCCACTCCCATTATGCTCCTCACATATACAGGAATCATCTTCCCTGGGACTTCTTTGGGAATGTTCCAGAGAGTGCTGAGAGCTCAGAGAGCCTGTGCAGGGAAGAGGAGGGACAAAAGGACACCCTGGGCAGTCTCCCAGTTCACTGGCACACCTGGATCAGGGGGAAAGCCAGAAAACCTGGACATGCTGGGTCCTTGCTCGGTGGGACAGTGTGAAGGGTTAATGTGGACTTTAATGTGGACTTTATTGTGGACTAGGTGAATTCCCAAGTCTCTTCCAGGTCTTTGACCACAAATCACTGCAGTGACATCCTGGGCTCTGATCTTAAAGGGAGTGAAATCAGACATTGTGTAGATGTTCCCCCAAAGGCAAAAGGAATATTGAGCCAGGATTAGGAAAAGCTGACATAGGGCAGTAATGGGATACATTTTCAAGAGGAAATGATTCCATTAAGTCCAGGGAAGTGCTTGTGTCCTTGGAAATCAGAGCTGGCCTGAAGTACTGTGTCCATCCAGAACACACAGAAACTGAACAGTCCTTGATGTGCTAAATTAGGTTACAAATAATTTAAATAAAATTTCCAGAGAAAATTCATGTTCTTTACCCCTCTGAGTGTGGTTCTCCCTGTTCTTGCCTTTGCTCCTCGTCCTCTTGCCATGCTCCCGCTACAGAATTTGTGTTGCTCTCTAAGTGCCAAATTGTTCCCTCCAGTCAGTGGATTTTTTTTAATGTTCAGTCTAATTAAGGCCTCAGAGCCAAGACACGCAGAACAAGGGGGTCAATTGTGCTCCCACTTCCATGGTGTGAGCCCGGAGTAACTCCGTGGAATGCACTGCAGTAAATTTCCATGAGCCTCACAGAGCTGCTCCGGGGGGGCTGCCCAAACCTCCCAGAGCATCCCAAGGGCTCTGGAGACAATCCATTACCACAGGGAGCTTCTCTCAGGGAGCTGTTCCACGGTATGGGAACGAGCAAAGGAATACCTGGGATGCAGCCAGGCCTCAGTGCTGGGGTGTCCTGGGGAGCACTGCTGGGGGGGCTGCAGGAGAGGGAAAAGGAGGGTGGGTGGGCACAGGGGAGCATCCTGAGTGGCCACAGCTGCTTTCCCTCTCTGGGAGATCACAGAGTTACAGAATCACAGAATCACTGAGGTTGGAAAAGCCCTCCCAGCCCATGGATCCCCCCTGTGCCCCATCCCCACCTTGTCCCCCAGCCCAGAGCACTGAGTGCCACGGCCAGGCCTTCCTGGGACACCTCCAGGGCTGGAGACTGCACCACCTCCCTGGGCAGCCCCTGCCAAGGCCTGCCCACCTTTTCCAGGGAGAAATTCCTCCTCATGTCCCTCCCCTGGCACAGCTGGAGGCCGTTCCCTCTCCTCCTGTCCCTTGTTCCCTGGGAGCAGAGCCCGACCCCCCCCCAGCTCCCCGCTCCTGTCAGGGGGTTGCAGAGCCAGAAGGTCCCCCCTGAGCCTCCTTTTCTCCAGGCTGAGCCCCCCCAGCTCCCTCAGCTGCTCCTCCTATGACCGAATGCTCTGTGCCAAATACCCCACCAGCCTTCCCCTGTGTCCTCCTGCCTGCCCTGGCGGTACCTGTTGCACACACAGAACATTCCATCACAGCAGCTGCTGACTGGGAGAGACACGAGGAATTTCTTCCAAACTCAGCTTCTCTCTCCCTAGAAGTAGAGTGAGGCTGGTGCCTCTAACCACACTCCTCCTTCTTGCAGGGTATGTTAGAAGTTCAGTTCTCGTTCCTCTGAGGAGGAATAGTGATGGACTTTGGTTTCCTTTTCTGCCTTCTAAATGCTTTTTCCACTGGACAGCAGTTGGCATCAGGAGCATTCTGGGGGGGACAGAGAGATCAGGAAGAGGAGTGATTGTCAGGGCTGCTTCAGCAATGGGCCCAGTTTAATGAGATGGCTGCAGCCCAGGCTGGAGGTTGAGTAGTGAAGTGATGCAAGTCGGGGAAGAGAAGAGAGGTCACGTAAATAACATCACAGGAGTGTTTGCTGTGAGCAAGCAGAATGTGAGTCGGGAGACATCTGTCTTTGTCAGGGAGTCCTGATGATCCATTTCTCCACGGATCAGCCGCACGTAAACTTAATCTGCTTATGCAGCACAGAGTGACTGAGGTGCCCTCAATGCCCTCATCTCATCCCTGCATCCAGAGAGAGTCTTCAGATCCCAGGGGAGCACGGATTCCATCCGTGTTTGGGGTGTGACCACCCCTCATGCCTCTCCTTTCCTCTTCTCCTCTGCAGGGCATTGGGTGGGACAGGATGGAGGGCCAGTGAAGTCCTATCTGAGGACACTTCTAGTGGAAGTTGTCCCTGAGCTTTAAAGTCCCTTCCAACCCAAACTAGTCTGGGATTCTGGGGTTCTGTGATCTGGGGTGGAAGCCTGTGGCCTTAGAGCCTCAGTGTCACTTCAGGTTGTCTGGACTTCTGCCCCAGGTGGCCAAGGGAGTCACACATATGTGTGTCCTCCAAGCCCTGCTCTGGGCTCCGTGGGTGGCTCCTTGTCCTCGCCAGCAGGGACAGTGTCAGCCAGGCTGCTTCAGGAATCTGCTCTGACCAGCAACTCTGTGTGACCCCAGGTGCAGCCACAGGAGCTCACATGCCACAATAAGGAAAAGAACAAAACCTCTACTTTGTCCTAATTTAAAATCAACCAAAGTGTGTAGGTTGTGAGATTCAGTTCATGTTTGTAAACATTAGTAACAAATGTGTAACTTCATCTGCATCCCTGTTTTATTTATTTCATTTAGAGTATCATTCATAATACCTCATCCTTTATTTTATAGCAACATTTATCGTCACATTGCAAGGGCCCGTCAGAATTAATCCATGATGCTTCCCTCTGATTCATTTTCAGATAGAAAACCCTGGGAGATAATTTACATTAAATACAGTTGTTCTTTACCACCTTGGACCCCTGTTCCTTATCACCTTGCCTGATGGGCCAGCACAATTCCCTTTGGTATGTCAGTGCTGCCTCCAGGGCCACCTACGAGAAGATCCAAGGGCTGTTGGGTTCTCAGGGAGCTCCTCAAGGTCTGTACTCCTGTAATTTCCCATAACAAACGTGTGCAAGGTCATTGCTGTGGGGATGATTCAGGCTGGGCTCCCAGGACACTGCTCCCTGCTCCTGCAGAGCTCTGCAGCACCAGGCTGCACGTTAGGCACGTTCCAGCTTCAGTCTGGAACACCCATGTGAGCAAAACAGCCCATGGTCAGGACACTCCTCTTGTGCTTCATCACAGCAATACAGGGAGAGCTTTGAGGGAACACTGTGTTTCCATGGGGAAGCATTTGGGATGGGGTCAGCCTGGGCACATGTCTGTGTGTCCTTGGCTTCCCTTTTTAGCTGGAATTCTGAGACCCCAATCACATGCACCCCCTTATTTAGCTTTTCTCTCTGGAGGAGCCCACGGCCAGTGCAGTCTGAAAGTGCTTCTTGCTGATTGCTCTCCCTTCCCAGCTGCATTTTAGCAGAACAGCAGGTCAGCCAGGGAGCCCTCCCGGCCTCTGAACTGCTGTGTCCTCAGAGCACCGTTTTTCCAAGCCCCCTCACCCTCACGGGGAGTCCTCTCCTTGCTCGGCACCACACACAGCAACATCCCATTCTCATCACCTGAGTGCCTTCAACAGATTCTCAGACTCAACAAGTTAATTAGATTAAAGTGTTTAAAAAAATCACTTTCACAGCGAGACATGAGCAGAAAGCAGGATGCTTCTCCTCATCTGAGAGAGCGAGAGCCATGTATTATATCAGTTAATTGGTTCAACTAAAACCTGGGTAATTCAGTTACTCCAGAGTGAGTGGGATTTAATAACAAACCCTTCAGTGGATAGCAGCCCAGTGCTCGGGGTGTGTGAAGCTGTGCAGGCAGGGCTCTGTGCAGGCAGGGCTCTGTGCAGGCAGGGCTCTGTGTGATGCTGTACAGGGCCCTCTGGGGTGCTGCAGGTGGCTTCAGCCAAAAACCAGACACCAAGGGCATGATCCCGCCTGGATAAATGGAGGAGCAAACAGCAGGCACCCAGAGAGGAGTAATTATTCCTGGGGACCTTCTCACAAAGGTCATCCTCAGATGGTTTTAGTGCAGCCTCTCAAGCCTGTGCCTCAAGACTGTCTCTGTTACAGTGATCTACATTTTTAGCCCAGTTTTTCCCAGAATGAAGTGTTTCAGTCACACCATGGGGATGTCTGTACAGCTCCCTCCCAGAGCCTTTGTGCCTCCTGGAGTGTGCAGGGCTGGAAAACCTGGATCCCCACCCCCAGAAAGGGGTGATGGTTGTGACACAGGCACAGGGTAATTGTCTCATCAAGCTGAAGGGTGAGGGAGGACTGGGGACCCATCAGAAGGTGTGTGCAGGGGCAGGACACATCACTTTGGAAATCAGGTGTCTTTGCTTCTGCTGTTCACTGAATTGCTGTTCTCCCTCCCCAGAGAGACACTCTCAGCTGTTTATTTAGAGATATTTTTGCAGGTAGGTAGGACTGTCCCTGTAATGCAGGGATTTCAGCCTTTCTGAGCCTGAATCCTGCCTCTCAGCTTCCCACAACCCCCTGTGCTGGGACCTGCTGTGCTCTGAGCCCGGGTCAGGCCATGGGCACTTCCCCTGCTGGAGATCCAGCTCAGCCCTGGCTGTGCCCTGTGCCCCATGAGCCACCCCACACCCTGCCCACAGCCCCCTCGTGCCCTCTCAGCTGTACCCTCACCTCAGGTGAATGGCACTGTGAATCCCTTTCTCCTCCCAAGCAGGGTTTTTAATTCATTTCTCTCCAGGGCTGGATTGGATTGCAGGGAGCCCTCGGGTACAGGGTCAGGTGGCTCTGACCTTGCCATGTTTGCTGAAAATGAGCTCCTGAGGTGTCACAGCATCCCGGGCTCAGAGGAGCTGGTTCTCAGCTGGGTGAAACACTGCTGACAGATTTATTGCTCTTCCCTGCAAGGCTTTTATTCTGCCCATTGCACATTGTTCTTTCAGTGTCTTCGTGCCAAGTTTGTTCTTGAGGCCTCTCTTTAATTTGGGCCAGATAGTAGAAGTTCTGAGTTACACCAACCAATTTAGATTTGTGTGTGATTTCAAAGCAAAAGTCAGTTGTTCCACAGTGCTTGGAAGGACTCTTTATTCAGATGTACAAAAAGATTCATTTTTAACACTAAACAATCAACTTCTTGTTTATCAGTTTTCTATGGAGAAAAAATAAGACAATTGCCAACCCCACCCCTTACATTAACAAAAAATCCAACATCTACAAGACTGGAAAATGCTTTGAAATGTAGTATTGTGGGGGGAGGGTGTTAACAAATTGGGTTTGATATATTTCCATATTTTTAAAAAATTAATACTACTAAGTTTGCTTTTAAAAACATTTACTCCAAAGACAGTGGGGGAATAGGACAGAATGGGAATAGGCTCCTGAGATACCCCCAAAGTGGTATCAAGCATATGAGATTAGGCAGAAAAAGGTTGTGATTTCTCAGTGGGGACCTTTCCATCCACTGAGTTACAGTCACAATGTAGTTGTGTTCATCTCACAAGCGAATCCTCACCTTCAGTTCCTACCCATGGGACAGGTAAAGCTTAATAATTACTGGCTGCAAACATTAGTGAGGACTGGAATTAGATGATCTTTGAGGCCCCTTCCAACCCAAACCATTCCAGGTTCATTCCACATGTGACCGTGACATGCAGGGATAGGTGGATTTGGGTTTATTTGTCTTCTTCCCTGTTTTGTCCCTGTTCAGAGTAAGGTGAAGGCACTTGGAGAGGGCTCTGTCCCTCCACCCCGTTCCCCTGGGAGGGTCAGTGTGCAGAGCAGCTGAGCAGGTCCCTTGGCTCACACTCACAGGAACAGCAGTGCTGGCTGAGCCACGGCTCCCAGCCACGGCCGTGGTCCCTCCCAGCAGGACTGGAGTGCTTCCCTCTGTCTAGACTATCTCATGTCCTTTTCAGTGCCTTTTTTATGCTGGGAGTTTTATGGCAGCAGCCTGGGAGCACAATTCCCTTGCCCTGGAGAAACAGCCATCAAGACAAGAGAAGTGCTGAGGTTGTTTATGCTCTCATGCAACGTTGGACCCACACAGGACAACTCCTGCTTTTCTTAATGGCATCTGTCTCATGCAGAGTTCATGTAAATATCCTGAAAGCTTTTATGTCTAGCTGCTGGTGAATCTACTGGAAGTAGATCCACTCATTTTCCTTCTGCAGCTCTGGAAAACAGAATCGGAAGAGTTAAGTTCTTTGCCTGGTAGAGGACATGCTAGAAACTGCTGGTTCAAAAAGATTAGGCACAGTAATTAAAGCATAATTGCTATTAATAGTTGTCTTCCTAATCAGACTTATCTCTCTATTGCTCCTTACCTCAGAGGATTTTTCCTTCTTTGTGTTTTTCTGGAGATGTGGTTGCTCACCCCAAGGAACCAAGCTGCTTTTAGCACTGTATCTTACTCTCTCATCCCCTTCCAACCCGCTTTCAAGCAGTGCAGTGGTTTGGGTGACTCTTCCCTCGGTGTTTGTGTGGTTCACCTGGCTGGAGGGGTCTGCTCCGACCAGAGCGTTCCCACTGCGGGAGCCAGAGCAGGAGCTGCTCCTGCCTGATGCACTTGTGTCTTCTGCCAGCCAGGCTGGAGGGAGGACAGCTTGGGATCTGCAGATTCCAGCCCTCGACACAGCATTTGGGGAGACTTCAGAGTCCAGCACAGCCCCATCTCGTGCCAGCTGTGTCCTCTGAACTGTGCTGGCCGAGGGCAGGGTCGGGTGTGCTCAGTCAGTCCTTTCTCTGCATCACTTTGTGCAAAGAAAACAGATTTTCTTTGTCTTGCTTTTATCTCTCCTGCACACCGTCTCTACCCTCCTCCTCTGTGCTTCCTCGCTTTCTGTCATTCCCCTCTCTGCTTGCTTCCTTTCCCTTTTTTCCTTTCCAGTATTCATATTGCCCCCGAGTGCAGCCGTGCAGCTACAGGAGAAATCCCCAAACAATCTGCCAGCCCTTTGAAGAAGGGTTGTGTTCTTCCATGTCAGCTTAATTACTGTGTCCCACTGAGGACACCCAGGCCTTCTGGGAGGGCAGAGCAGAGGCAGCTCTGAGCGCTGGATTCAGGCTGGGGCTGTGCCCGGGGCACTGCAGGGCTCCCGTGGGACACTGCCTGTCACCCGCCCTCCTGTCACCCTGTCTGTGCCTCCAGCATCTTATTGTGTCGTGTTTGTGATGGGCTGAGTTCTCACAGATCTGTCCTTCCAGCCTGAGCTCTTCACCTGTGATCTCGAGGAGTGCTGAGCAGAGTGCTCAGCAATAAGCACCTCATTTAGTGCTTGGCTGAACTGGGTCAGGGTTGGCTGTGCCTGGCAGGAACAGGCCTGCCCTGCACAGCACTCAGGGGACACCAAAGGAACAGGCCCTGGGAACAAGTCCTGCCTGGGTGAGCTCCCTGCACCCCTGCAATCCTGGCTCTGCCTCTCTTACCTGGCCACTGCCAGTATTGACAAACTGGACTTTTCAGAGCTTGAGTTTTATGGGAAAATTTGTGTTTTTCACAGCTGAACACCTTTCCTGTCTAACCATTGTGATTTCCTGGAAATAGCATAAAGTTGTTGTTAATGGGCCTGACCCTGTGAGAAACTGAGCTCACTTCATTCCCACTGACTTCCTTGGCAAGAGAATATATTCATTTATATTAATAAAAAATAGAGTAAATATAAAATATTATACAACATTCATAATATAAAATTAATATATTGGTTTATATGAGATATTGAACATATAATGTATTAATAAATATTCATCCATTCATTTTGCTTTCCCAGCCTACCATCACGTCTGCCCTTGTTATGAGGGCTTGCTTTAGTGATGGAGAGAGGCAAGGGAAGTGATACACAGGGCTTGGGCCAGGCTTAGCTCACTCCCCATCTCAGTCAGGCCAAACCAGAGCATCCCCTGCCCCTCTGGAAGCAGAGCCCACAGCCCCTCTGGTGCCTCAGGAGAGAACCTGCAGCTCTGTTAACACCGGGCTGGCAATCTCAGTTGTTTGTGGAAGGCAGTGTTTTGGGCTGGCCTGTGGGTGCTGTGTGCAGCAACCCGGCGTGTTTCTGGAGCAGACAGGGTCACATCAGCTCCATGCTTTTACAGAAATAGCTCCCAGATGTAACCATTGTGTCACAGCACATTTAGGATATTTGGCAGAATTGCAGGGTGTGTGGGGTTTGTGTGCAGGGTAGATCTGTGCCCCAGCCTCCTCTCTGACCTGCAGCCGTGCTCTGTCCCGACCTCGTGGGCTCCGTGTCCCTGCATGGTTTGGGGACGAGACAGAGTCAAGGCCCGAGTTCTCCTCTGCTGGCACAGACTGGGCATGGAAACAGAGTCAAGGCATTTGAAGCCCCCCAAACACATGGAGAAGGGTGTTTAGCAGCCAGCATCTCCTCCTCAGCCACTTGGAAGTCCACAGAAATACAGAATTCCAGCTGGGCATCAGCAATATCCGTCAGAGAACCCGGTGGTGGAGCAGCATCACCTCCAGTGCTGGGTGGGCACAGAGCTCCCGTGTGCTGCACCATCCCCACCCCCAGGGAGGGTCAGCTCTGCTCAGCCCAACTTCTGTCACCACAGAGACCCACTCGTGTGGGACTCTGGCAGGGCTCAAACATCCACCGGGCAGTTCCCTGTCCACACACAGCACTACTGCAGAAGCACATCAGTCTGCTCTACTGTTTACCTGGGATTTCCAATCTCAAGGGAAAAATGAGAACAAAATTACTTCCCCCTTTGCAACTATCTGACGTTTTTTCATGGCCTTCTAATGCTGGTAGATGGTGTTACAAAAATCCAAGCATGAATGAGAGCAGGTCTGGTAAATGCCTTCATTCCTTCAGCTGATGGGCACCAAACATCTCTCATTGCCTGTTTCTGTTGGAGTTACTGGTTTGGTGCACAAGTTCTCTCAGAGCTGTCCTGAGCCATGGCAGGATGTGTCCCCTGTGTCCCTCCCTGGTGTCAGCCCCGTTGGGCAGGATCAGACTCAGCAGTGACAACCGGCTTCCTCTGCAGTGGGATTTTGGCCATGACAAGACATCCAGGGAGTTCATTGCTCTCCTGGATCTCAAACCTGCCAACCCTCTAAAAGTGGGGAAAAATAATCCTAAGTCTTTGCAAAGAACTTTCCTTTTTCAAAAAGAGAAAAGCCACAGAAGAAAAAGGGCATCTCAGGTTCTTCCTGGCCGTGCGCGTTCCCAGCACCGGCTCACATGGTGAGTGATGAGCAGTGACACATCACAGCTCTGCTCCATCCCCTGGCACAGGGGGGTTTAATCATAAAATTGAGTTAGGAAAGGTTTTTCTCCTCGTGGGAGTGAATAACCCAGCTCGCAGAGCCTTGGGAAGCGGTTTCCAGTGGGGATCCCTGGAGCCCTCTCACGGGTCACCAGACGGGTTTCCAGCTCACCAGAGCTCATCCCAGCGTGCACAGTGAGAGGCAAAGGCCAGAGCTGGTGGGGACACCACGCCCTGAGCTCTGCCACCAGCCAGGGTCACCTTTGTTGGGCATGGCAGGAGCAGAGCAGGTCCCTGGCATGGTGGGCTCTGTCCCAGGGGCTGGGTGCTCGTGTTCCTGCCTCCCAGCTTTTGTCAGAGAACAGGGGTGAGGCTGGGTCGCTCCAAACCCCAGGAGATGTTGGTCTCCACGTCTTGCCTTGCTTTGGAAGGAACAGATGTAACCTATTTGTTGGATGTCTGAAGGGCATTAGGAAAAGGTCAGTGGTTAGAATATGGATGACGTGCTCCAAAAGTGCATTAAAATAGCACAGTTCACTAAACTATGAGGAGCAGAATGTTTGGAGTTAAGGGGGAATTGCCTTTGTAACCCCCTTCATGGCCCATTTTGTGTGGAGGAATTTGAAATAGTTTGATACAGGTTTGCATGGGGGTTTTTTGGCCTTGTTATAAAATATTCACACTGTAGTTAAGGGGACTGAAGTCAGCACTTGTACTCTGCTCCTGTGACTGACAAGTGTCCATGCCTTGTCTCTATTCCTCTTTTTTCCAATACACAGGCAATGGTGGAGCAAACACCACCAGTGACAAGCAGAGTCTGTCAGCACATCTTCAGAGCCCTGTCTTTGGGAAGCCATCCTTGGAAAGAACAGATTGTCTTCAACAATTTGTCTTCAACAGATTGTCCTCAGCTGCCTGAAGGAGAAAGGAGTGGATTTGCTTCTCCAACTCCAGATTGGAAACTGTGCCCCTGAGCCATGAAAGCAATGGCAGAAAACAGCTCCCTCTGTTCTTCTGAAAATAAAAGAGGGTTATAGCCTAAGCCAGTCAGACAAATAAGACCAAATAAGACCAATAAGACCAAATAAGACTTGTAGTTTAACAAGAGTGGTGGGGAAGCAGCCAAGAGACTCTCCCTCCAGGAACAGTCTGCAGGGCAGGAGCCCCTGTTCAGCCTATAGTGGAGTCCAAACGATGAGGACAAAAGAACTCATCCAGTCTCCTCCAGCACAATCAACACAGACAGCAAAAACATGGCAACCATTTCCCTTGGCCACGCTGGAGATGGGGTGCTCCAGGCACCTGCCTGTCCCACAGCAAGCCCTGAGCAGCACCCTGGCAGGACCTGCAGGAGGTTCCACGTCCTCCTGTCTCTGAAACACAGAGAGGCGGGATGGGAACTCCCTCACCTGGAAGTGTCTGGGTGTCAGGACTGTCACTAATTCTTCCCGAGGGCAGCCACAAGCTGCTGTGCTGCAGGGGGTGGTCAGTGGTGAGGGTGGAGGAGGGAGGACACTTGGGTGCAGCCTGTGCCAGTGGTGGTTCTGCAGGAGCCCCCTGCGTGGGGGCGTGTGTTATCCCAAAATGAACAGAGCAGTTCTGGAGCTCCTTGCCCTGTGCTCCGAGTGCTGCCAGCAATGGACTCGAAATGGGCACGAGGGGCTTTACCACCACTCTCTCTGCTGCTGAACTCCCTGAAGTACCACAAGTGCAGCATTTGCTGTCCTGTTTGCTCCCTCCCCATGAGACACAGGTCAGCTCTCTCCGAGGAGGCCAGGGGTGCTGGTGCCCCGGGATGAGTCAGTGCCTCCAGGCAGGGACGCTGCCCATTCCATGACTCACTGTGCCTCCCTGGGAACTGCATCCACGCAAACGCTGCAATGATCCAGGTGTCCTGTGGGTGCTCCTGCGGGGGCCCTGCGGGGGGAGAGGCTGCCACGCTGCAGGTGCTCTTTAGGGTGGCTGTGTGGGTCTGTCTGGGGGTCTGTCTGGGGGTCTGTCTGGGGGTCTGCAGGAGCGCCCACCGAGGGCCCTGAGCCCGCGGGGACACGGGGGGCAGGCTGTGCTCCCGCCCTCCTCCAGTGCTTTTTTTAGGAGCAGCTTTGCACGGCATCGCTAAACCTGCGGCTGTCATTCAGCAGTCACGAAGTCAGACGGAGCCGGGAAGGCAGCGCGGGTGGGAGCAAGGCACGAGCTGCTTTAGCAACCAGCTCTGCAGCAGCCGGAGCTGCGCGGCCCCCCCGAGCCCGGCAATGCTCAGGGATCCCAGTGGCCCTGCTCTGGTCAGAGCTGCGCTCTCCTGCCCGGCAGCAGCACGTTCCAGGTGCCACCCAGAGGCTGCTGAGCCTTTTCCAGTACACCGTGGATGAGTAATTTGTCCCCCCCATCATCTCCCACTTCAGTGCCGGTGCTGGAGAGGGTCCTGGCTGCCCAGAGTCCCTCCACGAGGAGGAGGATGAGGAGGAAGGGCCCCGCTCTCACCTGGATACTGTTGCTTGGGAAACCACTCCCTCCACATCCGCTTATTCACTACAGTGGTTCTGCCTTCCAAAAAGGCGTTGTGGTGATGGGGCAGCCTCAAACCCAGCACAGGTGCAAGAAAGAGCACAGGGAAAGGCTGCAAATATTCATGAATGTCTTGTGAGAACAAGTACGTAAAAATATTTGTGTTTTTATGTGCAGCATCAGAGAAACAGACTTGTAATTGTGTGTGTGTGTGTGTGTGTGTGTGTGTGCTCCAGCTGGAGTCTGTTGGGCTCTGGAGATGAAATTCTGACCCCACAGAAATAAGTGGTGAACTTTCACTGGCCTCCCAGGACCAGGGTTTTGCTGGGGACCAGGAGGAGCACTGGGAGGGCTGAGCCAGGCTCTGCTCCTCACCCTCCCTCTGCTCCCACATGGATCCTCCAGGCACATTTATACCTGGGAGATTTTAACCGGTGGATTTGTGAGAACGGGGGGCTCCAGGGTCAGGTTAGAGGGAGGATGCCATGTGCTGGGAAAATGTGAAAAGGTGGGGGACACGGAGGGGTCCCTGGCTCCACTCTGTGTGCAAGGGAGAGGGGTGAGGAGAGCTGCCCCCTCCCACGGTGCTGGGGGGGACCCCTCCTGCATCCCACCGGAGCATCTCCTCTGGCAGTGGGATGAGGGACTTGCATTTCCACATCAGACTTCCCAGCAGGGCTCTCTCCTGCTGGAGCAGAGCTGGACAGCCTGTGGCACTCTCCCTGTCATTACAGAAACCTGTTCCACCAGGAGAGAAATCCAGGCTTCCTTTAAAAATTCATGATTTCCTCTTAATAAAAGTTTAGGAGGAGTAAGTGCCTGTCTCAGTGGGCTCAGGGAAATGGTCTGTGTGTGATTCATCAGGGCTCCCCTTGGAAGCTGCTCCCTGACGTGCAGCTCGTGGCTGCCACAGGAGAGCTGGAAACACTGGGAAGGAGCTTGTCCCAGGGTTTGGTGTTTGGGATGGGGGGTGGGACTCTGGACACCTGTGCTCCAGGAAAGCTTTGCTGAGCACCAGAATCTCTCCTGCCCAGCAGCTGGATCCCGTCCTGGAGGGGCTGCAGGGGATGGAAGGATGATCCCCTCGGCTCCAGCACTTGGCTCTGGGGGTCAGGAGGAGATGGAGAGCCCGTGGGTGCCCACAGGACTGATCTGGCCTGGGGACCACCCTGCAGGAGATGTCCCTGGGCTTGCTGAGCTGGGCACAGGGGACATGGACCACACTGCATCTGTTCCTTGTGCTCTGGGGGCAGCAGCTGCAGCTTCCTTGTAGAGTGTGAGGCTTTATTTTCCAGAAAATGCATCATTTCATCCATTCTTTTATCCATATGAGCTCAAGGATGCTCTTGGCTTTCTATCTTCAGAAAAATTGGACACTTCAGTCAAATTTTCTTTGCCTTTTCCTGGGAGATCCCCTTCTGGTCCCTGGGGAATTAGATGTGGCTTTTTACAATATTCAGATTTTTAAATGGGAAAAGTGGCAGTTCATTGTGGAGCCTTTGGGTCCTGCAGGTCTCCCTTCCAGCTGGCAGCACAACCTTCCCTCCCAAATCACTCCCTGATCACAAAAATTGGCACTTTCTGATATTCTTAAATGATTACATTAATCATTTGCTGGTTTTGTTCACTCTGTCAGAAACATTTGCTAAAGCCTTTTTGTTTCTCTTCCCTTCCTCAGGCTGCTTTCCAGGCACTCACAACACCCTCTCCTGGGCTAGAAGCATCCTCCCTGCCCTCCCAAACTCCGTGCTGTGGGATGGACTGGAGTAAGTGAACAACCAACATCTCCATCAGCGTCTCCTCTTGGTTCTGCAAAAACCAGGTTTAAATGGCAAAGCTGTGCTGTGGAGAAGGGCTGGGATGGCAGCAGCTCTTCCAGCCTGTCAGGGACCGGCTGCAGCCGGGGCAGCTCCGTGTCTGTGTGCTGGAGAAATGGGTGTCCAACGTCACCGAGTCCATCCAGCGCTAACGTCACTTCGATCTGACAGAGGGAGAAACATCTCTCTGAGCTAAAGACCTTTCCTTCTGAACTCCAGGACACGTAATTACCACACAGCCAGCACATCTCATGTTGCCATTACAAGTAATTTAGCTACAACGATATGGCAGCTTAATTTGCCTTATTTATCTCAATCATTTTGCATGAGGGAGATAAATGCCCCGGCAGGATTTCACGTGGATGCTCCGTCTCCTTTAATGTGGTTTCAGGTAAAGCTGCACAATACATCCCTGCATAAGAATTCATCTTGCAGGCAATTGGCCTGAATTAGAACACCCAGAGCAGGTAAAGAGAACTTTGCCTCACAGCTCTGAGCCGAGCCAGGGCTCTGATGTGAGGAGGTTTAGAAGTATCTTACCTTTGAGCCCAGGAGAGGGGAAAGGCAATACAGATCCCCCCACGTCCACGGCCACGTCGTCCTGCTGAGCACGTACTTTGCTGCTTCTTTCTTTTTTTAGTTTGGAAATGTCAGCACTTTCTGTTCCCATGGGAACGCTGCCTTTTCCCTTGGCATGCCATTGCACTGAAAGCTGCTGGGACTGGAGGGGCTGTGGTCGCTCTGGAAGTGTGTGCCAGCCATTCCTGGCTGCTGCCCAGCAGGGAGGGATGGATGTGACACCCCAGTCCTTTCCTGGCTCCTGCCCCTCTGACTGCCCCGGGTGGGGCTGATCCCAGGGGCTCTGGGCTTCCAGGGGCAGCTGCAGCCACGGTGTGACTGGGAGAAGGGGCCAGAAGCTGATGGAAAAGTCCAGTGGGCCTGACTGCAATCTCTTACTACAGTTATTCTGATTATTCTAATTCTCTGAAAGCAAGGTGGGGGTCGGGCTCTTCTCCCAGGCAACAGGTGACAGGTCAAGGGAAGTGACCTCAAGCTGTGCCAGGGGAGGTTCAGGTTGGACATCAGGAAGAATTTCTTCACAGAAAGGGTTGTCAGACTTCAGAAACTTAATAATTCTGTGATTCTTCAAAGTACCCAGTGACCTCATGGGAGAGTATGGGATCTCCCCAGTACGGAGGCAGCATGGTGGCTACGTAAGCACTGTGGTGAAATCCCCTTCTGATGGTGAAACTCACACTCTTAGAGTGATTTTGCCACAAATCTCCAAGTTAGGGGGGATCTGTTTGCTACTGAAATAACTGGTGATGTGATAGAACATCAACAACAGGCTTTGTGTGGCTCAGGGGTCAGTGCTCCCAGGGTGTTCTGAACCCCTGGAGTTAATGTAGGTCACCAAACACACCCAGCTCGCTGCTTTACGGGTGCCACGGCAGTTTCCTTCACTGCTCAGTTTTCAAATGCTGCTGCTTAAAAAAGCTCCTTTCAGAGCAGTGGGACGTGTGAAACAATGTGGAGCTGCTGACAGGTACCATGGCAATGGCTCTGCCAGGAGCTGCTCTCTGCTATTGACTGAGCTCAGTTCCACTCCATATTTATGAGTATTCCCACTCCTGAAGGATGCTGACAGCTCTTCCATGTATTGCTAATGTCTTGGCCTGGGAGGGTGCAGAGGGAATCTGGCCACAGGTCTGTCTGTGCCTGGAGTCAGGTCAGGGATGGTGGGAGCTGGGACAGGCTGAGGACAGCCTGGAAAGTGACCCTGGGCTCGGGGTCCCACCAGCAATGCCCTCACATCCCACTGTTCCAGCTGCCTTCATGCCCCAGCCTGTGCCCAGACCCTGTGCCCACACCCTGCCAGCTGCCCTTGCTCACTGCTTGTGCAGGGAACCTTTACCTCCTGCTGTCTGTCTCACCTGAGCTCTCAGCTCCCCGTGCTTTACCCAGGTCCGTTCTGGGGGTCAGGCTGTGCCACCTTGCCCCAGCTCAGGTGCTTTGTGCCAAGCAGGCACTGCTGAAAAGGCTCCCCCTCCTCCTCCTCCTCAGCTCCATGGAGTGGGGACATGGACCACTGTGTCCTGTTCCCAGGGGCACTGTGGGTATGGGGATGACATCCCTCCCCAGGATGCACGTGGCAGTGCCCATGGTGGCAGCAGAGCCAGCAGGGCTGTGCCATCCGTGGTGCCCATCCAGCCCATCCCAGCAGGGCTGTGCCCAGTGGGGCAGGTGCTGCTCCCTCCCTGAGTGATGTGCTGAGCTCTGGCAGAACAGGCTTTCAGAGCAGGGAGGTTAATTGCTGTTTGCTTTCCAAGCCTTTATCTCGTTTTTAAGTCCTCTCCCTTTCATCTTCCCTCTCTGCTTTTTGAAGAACCACGTTCAGAAATCTGTTTCCAGGGCCCAAAGCAGCTGCAGGTTCAGGGCCAGGGAGAATTAGCAGAGGAGGCTCCTCTGTGGGCAGGAATCTGAGCTCCAGTGAGACAGATTTTGCAGGAATGGGGTTTGGGGTGGTAGGAGTGTCACCAAGCCCAGCTTCCAGGAGTGGCCTGGCCTTGAGAGCCCTGAGTGCTTCCTCTCTCCTCTCAGCTTCTCTGCTTTGACTCCCAGCCATCAGCACCAGCTCTGCCTTTCTGTGTGCAATAAAAGCACCTTAAACCATCAGGTACTTGCCTTACAATAAAGATATTTTTACACTGTAATAAAGGCAGCTCTCTGGATCCCATGTAAGTTAAGCAGATGGAGCTCATGGGGTGTTTTTGCAGCCTCTCAGGGATTTCACTCGTTCTCTCTGTGCTCTCTGCACATCTCTGTTAAGCACTTAAACACCAAACCTGAATGTAGATCTCCAGTGTTGGTCTAAACACTGGGTAATTGAATTTTCCATGGACAAATTCACTGCCCTGCTCCTCTGGCTGCTGGCTTTGTTTGCCAGGAAGCATCCTGGATGCTCCTGGTACATTTTTTTCCCCCATGCACTTCCAGGGCTTTCCAGGAGCAATCTCCAGCATCCTCACCATGGCCCAGTGCCTGGGCACAGCCAGGGTCTTGCCCTCACATTTCCAGTTTTATTCCCAGCCATATTCCAACACTCTCTGTGTGGATGAGTGGAGCATTTTGGAGCACTGTTTGCCTCAGCTGCTCTTCCTTGTTAGTGACTCTCCTGCCAGGCTCTTAATCATCCATATGTTTTATCAGCAGTGATCTTGCATTTGCTGACAATTTGCTGATTAGAAAAAACTTATCCCCAGTCCCTGGTGAGCCCCTGCCCAGGCCAGGCTGTGCCTGGTGCTGCTGTGCCTGGTGAGGCTGTGCCAGGAGCACGGCACAGCCCTGCCAGCTGCCAGTGCCACCTCACTGGGACCTTGAGGGGACCTCGTCCTCACAGCCCCATGGCAGGGCACATCTGCACAACAAAGTGCCAGAGGGCAGGGTTAGAAGGGATACTGGGAAGCAATCCTTCCCTGGGAGGGTGGGAAGGCCCTGGCACAGGTTGCCCAGAGAAGCTGTGGCTGCCCCTGGATCCCTGGAAGTGTCCAAGGCCAGGTTGGACGGGGCTTGGAGCAACCTGGGATAGGGGAAGGTGTCCCTGCCCATGGCAGGGGGTGGAACTGGATGGGCTTTGAGGTTCCTCCCAGCCCATTCCAGGACTCTGTGATTCCATGATTCTATGAATGTCACTGAATTGCCCAAAAGGGCAGAGTGACAAGGATCCAGGTGCTGGCAGGGCTGGGTGGGCTCATCACCCCACCTCAGCCTGTGCTCCCAACGTGCCAAGCCCCGGGTTTGTTATCCCAGCCTTAAAATGCTCAAATGGCTCTGAGTCATCCAAGGGATGACATCCAAGGGCACAGGAGTGTCCCAGGGCCTCTGCTGCCCTTCCAGGTGTTCCTTGCACAGCTCTCACACATCCCTTGCCTCTTCCCACCCAAAATGTGCAGTGGCTGCTCATCCCTCCGAAATGCCAGGGATTATCCACTCCCTGCTGGCAGCCTCATGACGTGTCTGCAAATGCCCAAATTATTGTCTTTGCTGGTCTCTCATGGCTGCAATTGCCCAAAAGCCTGGATACAGAATGAGGATAATACAGCAGTAAATATCCAACCCAGGCACTTGAAGCTGCAGCTGTAGCAGCACCCCAGGAGTCCATTTTCTCCAGACAAGAGGATTCTACTAGAAGCATTTTGACGAAAGTAATTTTAAACATATTTAAGAGAAAAATTAAAGCAAGTTAAGGACAGCAATGCCCATTGCCTGAAACACTCACCAGGCAAATGCATTTTCCTTGCCCGATGCCTGAACACTGGAGGTTCAGGGGATGTCTGAGGGTGAGGGGCTTCCCCTCCTCTTTCCTGGGCAAATGCTGCTTTAGCATCCCTTGGATTTGTGCAGTGTGAGTCTTTCCTTTGGCAAAATACGGATTGAGTGTGTGATTCTCCTGCAGGTTGGTGGGATGGAGCTGTCCTTGGCACAGCACCTGCCAGGACCGTGCGGTGGCACCGTGGCAGGATGGGATCCATGGGCTGGGAACGTGCCAGGGGGGCACCTATCATTCCATCACTCCATGTCTGTCAGTGGAACCATCACCTCCAGCAGCACACGGGGCTGTGGGAACAGGAGGCCTCTTCCCACCACACCAGGAGAGTGTTTACAAACGGAAAGGAAGAGTTTCCAGCTCATGCCAGAGCCACAGAAATGCTCCTACAGCCAAGAGGGGGTGGTGACACCCGTCCTCCTGACTGTCCCTGGCTCTGCCCTGCCCTACCCAGGGGCAGCCTCGTGTGCCCAGGAGATGGGGGTCTCTCACCCCACGGGGAGGCTCCACGAGAGCCAAAGAGACAGCCCCCACAGCCACCACGGGGAGAATCAGGCAGAGGCCAAATCAGAAATGCCAGAGGTAGTTTAAGTTAAATCCAAATTAAATCCAAGGCTTGTCAAACCTTCTGCTCTGCTGTGAACAGGGCCAGGCTGTGCTGGGCAGGCTCACACCCCTCGGGGCAGCAAACCGACCTTCCCCAAGGACAGAGGTTTCAGGAGGGCTCCCAAGGGCTTGGACCTTGCTGTCCCCTCACAGAGGCCGGGGAGCAAGCTTGAGTTATCACTGAAGCTGTAGTTTGTTATGTGGGCAATGTGCCAGCTTGGCTGCACTCCGTGCACAGCCTGGAGCCGGGATCAGCTCAGAATGTGGCCCCTGGGCAGCTGGGCCTGTGCCTGGGGCTGCTCCTCTGCCATTTGCAAAAGCACACAATTCATGCTGGTTTTTTTCACAAGGGCTCATCAACAGTCTCACCATGGGGTGGCCTCTCTGGTTAAGGTGAGAATCACAGAACCACAGAACCACTGAGGCTGGAAAAGCCCTCCCAGCCCAGGGATCCATCCTGTGCCCCATCCCCACCCTGTCCCCCAGCCCAGAGCACTGAGTGCCACGGCCAGGCCTTCCTGGGACACCTCCAGGGCTGGGCACTCCAAACCTCCCTGGGCAGCCCCTGCCAAGGCCTGACCGCCCTTTCCAGGAAGAAATTCCTCCTGATGTCCAACCTGAGCTTCCCGTGGCACAGCTTGAAGCCATGTCCTCTTGTCCTGTCACTAGAGAAGGGTCACACCTGACCCCCATCCCATCTCCCAGTGCCATCCTCACTGGCTGACATCCCACCATCACATCCTGTGCAGCAGGACCTGGAATGTGTGCTCAGCCTCTCCTGCTCCCCTGGACTCCAGACCTGCAGTAGGACAGTCCCCCCATACTCCCCCTGGCAGCCACTGTCACTTGCTGCCACCTTCTCCTGCCTGACATGCATACACACCCATACTCCTGCAGAGCCTGGGGGCTCCCATCACCCTCCCACTTGTTTTGGTCTGGCTTTAGCTGGGAGGGCTTTTCTGCTGCCCCCAGTGCCTGCTGATGCCCAGGGAGCCCAGTCCCAGGGAGGCAGCAGGATGGGAACTCTACACATGTGAGGGCTCCCAGGGGCACTTAAAGGGTGGGGCTTCAGCAGAGCCAAGCAGAACTGGGGACCCCAAGTCTTGTAGGATTATGTGCCCAACTCCCTCAGGCATCCTCGAAAATTAGGTATTTACTTACAGTGAGATTCTTGCACACACATTAGGGGCAGCATTAACAAATCCAAGCCCTCATGCCTGAAAATCAGGAGCCAGGGGTGCAAACCCTGGGATGGAGAGTGAAACCCCCAGGACTGCTTCTCCTGCTGTTGTATCTGTGACCCCCACTGAGCTCCCTCTGGGCCATCTGCCTCTCACATTTCCCAGCCTTCTGTGGCAGGAGGGATAGATTATTTTTTTGACTGAGTCTGTGATTACTTCTCAGTGATGGAGAAGAAATGGGACTTTCAGGAAAACATCACTAAATATCACAAGAATGGTAAAAGAAACACAAGTGCTGGTTGTGGTGCACAGTGGTGGGTCATGGCAAAGTTTCACTGGCTCTGTTGGGGGGGCACACGACCCCAGTAATGCGTTTGTATGACTCCCTCAGTTCACAGTAGACTCCCCAGAAGCAGAGAGAGAGATCCACAGAGATCCCCTCCTGTTACAACATTTACAGAAACAGTCTGTAAATAGAGTTACAGGAATGTTTTAAATGGATTTCTGGGCTGGATTCGGAACTATTCCCTGTTTGCATTCCCTAAATATAAACCAGAGTGCATCTTGCTGGCACAAAACTGCCAAGAGTGTTTTCCAGTGTTACCTCTGCAAGGAGGCTGGAAGCTGTATTTGCACTCTCAGGGACTGGGGATGCTCCTCTGCCAAACAAGTGACCCGGGGAGAGGAGGAGACCCTGCATGTCCCAGCCAGCCAGGCACAGGCTGAGCTTCCAGCCTGGAATCTCTGTGCAAGCACACAGAGCAAAGCTTTTCCTGACACACTTCTGATCAGCTCTGCGAGCAGGGAAAGGGCTTGGAGCGAGGGTTTGCTGGGAATTACTGACTTCAACAGTTGCACAGGCAGAGTTAAGTATCTCTGTGGTATTTCAAAGTAAAAACAGTCAGTTACTTTAAAGTTATTTGGTGCAATAAAGGAATCATAAAATCCTGGAATGGTTTGGGTTGGGAGGAACATCAAAGCCCATCCAGTTCCACTCGCTGCCATGAACAGGGACGCCTTCCACTAGCCCAGGTTGCTCTAAGCCCCATCCAACCTGGCCTTGGACACTTCCAGGGATCCAGGGGCAGCCACAGCTTCTCTGGGCAACCTGTGCCAGGGCCTCACCATCCTTAAGAGGAAGGATCTCTTCCCAACACCCCATCTAACCCTGTTCTCTGGCAGTGGGAAGCCATTCCCTGTGTCCTGGCCCTCCAGGCCTGAGCTTTGCCCCTGCTCCTTGCTGGGCTCTTCCCAGCCCTTGCCCATCCCAAGAGCCTCTCTCAGCCCTGCAGCCGAAGGAGGGGTGATGAGGTGGATGTGGCCCAGCTCCTCTGACCTGCCCAGCAGCACAGGCTCTATAATTACTCTCTGAAATATCTGCCTCGAGCCAGGAGCTGTGTGCTGGAACTGGAGGAGACCTCTGTCTAATGAGCCTGTCCCTGGATGTCAGCAGTAATTAATGTGCATCGCCCTGCAGGTTCCCACCTCCTCTTAATAAGCTGAAATTTTATCCTCTGGTTATAATTGCAAATTATGGTTAAAATTCCACATGCCTGGGAGTCGGGGAGCGGGATGCTCCAGCCTGTTCCCCTGTGGGTACACGTGGGGGGTTGCTGACATCGTTCCAGCCCCTCCTTTCACTCCTGGTCCTCTTACAGTTAACTTTCATCCTCACCACCCTCTTCTCCTCCCTTTTCTTCTCTTTCTCTCTTTGTCTCCTACTTTCTTCACCTTTGCCTCCTTCTTTTCTCTTCAGCTTGGCATGACAAACCCTCCAGGACTGTGGTGGAAGATGATCATCCCTTGTGGCACATGAAGCCACCTCTGGCACAGCAGCCCCTTCCCATCAGCTGTTGCTGCTAGAAATAATACTGGGATATATAGAAATAATACAGGGACCAAAGGCACACACAGAAATACCTATGGAGCACAACATCCTCCTTCCCCTCGAGCTGGGAGAAATCACGGGAGAAATGAGACTCGTGGGGTTCTCGTTGGCACACCAAGTCCCTTTCCTGGGCTGTCCCACCACTGCTGGTGAGCTGTGTCTGAGGGAAGTGTCTGAGCCCCAACAGCTACAACTTATTGACCTCATTTTGCTGGATGAGACAACTCGGCTGCTGGTCCAAATGTTCCCAGTGCTCAGCTGAGGGTGGAAGATGCACAAACACTCGCTAAAGGGCTCCCACACTCCCCGAACACGAACTGGTGGCTCAGCCCCACAGTGGCTGGTTGCAATGGCCAGGTGAGCCTCTTTCCTCTTTTCCACACCTTTTCATTAAAAATAATTAAGGAGTAACAGAGAATCTGGGCTTTGTTCCTGTCAGCTCTCAGTGTACAGGGAGCTGGGAGCAGATGTGAGGTGGTGAATCACACGCAGGCAGCCGGGAGAGCTGCTCAGGGATGAATCCAGAGGATCTGGAATGGGAATGCCCAGAGCTCTCTTGACCACTCGAATTACGGGCCCCCCTGTGACATCTCGGCCGGTGCTGGGCTGTGTCAGAGCTCAGATGGGCAGAGCTGGGGTTTGTGGAATCCCAGCTGCAGGTACCTGGGAAAGGCAGAGCAGAGCTGACAGCCAGGGAAACACCGGATGGATCCAAACACAGGAGGCTGCACTGCAACCAGGGAGAGCAGAGGGCTGGATTTTGGTCATTTGGGCACAATAAGTAGTTCTTGCTTACAGACATTAACACAGTTTAAAGGTGAACAGCCATCCTTTCCCACTGTGGCTGAACAGAGGTGTCCAGCTGGACCCTCTGAGCCAGGCACTTGCACCCCCAGGCTCTGCTCCAGCTTTACCTGGGCAACAGCCAGGTGTTGTTCTCCACACCTCCCATGCACCTGCATCTGCTCTCAAAGCTCCAGCCAGCTGTGGGTGATGAATTTTGATGGATGATAAATAAATAGGTTATGTAGATAACAGACAATGCATGGCATTTTCTATTGAAATAATAGAATCCCAGAACGCTTGGATGGTTTGGGTTGGAAGGGACCTTAAAGCTCATCTTGTTCCACCCCCTGCCATGGGCAGGGACACCTTCCACTAGCCCAGGGTGCTCCAAGCCCAAGCTCCAACCTGGCCTCGAACACTTTCAGGGATCCAGGGGCAGCCACAGCTTCTCTGGGCAACCTGTGCAACACTCTTAGTGAAATTTAACCTGCTGGAAAACACACACAGGGAAGAACTCACTTTGCATTTGGAAAGCTGCATTTTGAATTTTTTAACTCAAAACTGCAAGTGACAGAGAATCCAAATAGGGAGAATTTGTAGGATTTACTGTATTAATTATTAAAAAGGAAAGAAAAAGACATTGCTCATGAAAAGCACATTCTTGTCGATCAAAGCTGGGAAACAGAGAGTACTTTTATACAGTCATCTGCCAGCCTTTGATACGCTCAGTGGAAACCTTGTCAGGTATTTGGAGTGTGGAGTGTGGAGCTGTCAGGCTTTGACGATGTTCCCTGTTCCGAGGACGAAGGCAGCGAGGGGGATGAACTCAGCCAAGGGGCTCCTGTGCTGCCTCAGCGAGGGGCTTTAGAAAAAAAAACCCAACAACAAAAACAGAAAGCTAGAACCTGAACAAAACCGTTCCCTCGGTGGAGGAGCAAAGTTGCAGCGGTGCCATGGGCCGGGTAAGAGGCTCCAGCACAGCCGGCTCTGAACGTGCTGCTCGCTGAGCCCTCACCGAGCCCTCCCTGAGCTCTCACCGAGCCCTCACAGAGCCCTCACAGAGCCCTCCCTGAGCTCTCACCGAGCCCTCCCTGAGCTCTCACCGAGCCCTCCCTGAGCTCTCACCCAGCCCTCAGCTGGCGCTGCCGCCGCTGCTCCGGCTGAAAGCAGCACCTGCCAAGGCCGAGAGCCCATTCTTCAGTAACAGCTCAGCTGGTTCAGAAGGAGAGCTCGGAGGCAGATGAACAATTTATGCAGAGTGGGATCCATGACAAAGTAGCAGCTCCTTTGGTGAATACAAGCATCTTTGTACAAGTGCCCAGATGGTTCAGGAGCGGGGCCGTGGCTGTGAAAAGCGCCGTTGTTGTTCCGGGCTCACATCACACCCCCTGACAACGTGCCGGGCACAGCCCCTGCTCCCAGGAGCTGCAGGCTTCAGCCTCCAGACAGACATCCCACACAGGCCAAGTCCCTGGCTTTGCTGATGTTTTTTCCTGCAGGATAATGTCCCCTCCAGGGTATTACCCACTGTCCCTGTCCCACTGCTGCAGCACCACTGCCTGAAAGGCCGTGTTCCCACATGATTTGGACATTTGGATTAATTGGACTTGGACACTGAGATAACCAAGGCCAGCCTTCCTTGGCGGTCCCTCCACAGGACACGTCCAGCCTGACAGACAGCCTGGCTGGGGTGGGGGGACAGGCTGGGAGACACGCAGCTCTTATCACTCATCACGGGCAACCCCTGAGCTGTAGGATCCCAAAGGATCCCAGCCCCACACACCAGGGTGTGGGCTCCCCACATCAGGGACTGTGGGTCAGGGATATGAGAGCCTGGAGAGCACTGGCCTTGGAGCAGTTCTTCCCAGGGGAGCTGGAAAGAGGTGCAGAGAAAGATGCTGCCCTGCCGCCAGGAGAGGCCTGGAAGGGCTGGTGGGAAGAGAGCCTGTGCTACTTTGGGAAAGGCAAGGAAGACAGCTTTGTGAACCACCTTTCTGGCTGGGAAGGCAGGGAATGAGGAAGGCTGGAGCAGAGAGAGTACAGGGAGCAGTTGGACAGCTGGATTCCATGGAGCCTGGTGCTCCTGGGGGGAGCAGCACTGCAGCCTGGAAATGCAGCTGGAGGGGATGAGAGTGAGTGTCCAGGCAAAGAGGAGCTGAGCCAGGTGATCTGCTGCAGTGGGAACAGGGCCTGTGCTGCGGTGGGATGGACTAGGGACAGCTTAACACGGGTCCTTCCTGTGGCCTGCTTGATTTGGGTATTTGCCAGAGTGTGTGGAGCTGGGGTGGTGATGGGAGCAGCGCTGAACTCCTTGGTGGGGCCTGGGGGGGTGACTGTGGGCAGTGTGACACCCAAGCAGGGAATGGGCAGGGCCAGAGGCAGAGACCTGCAGCAGAGCTGGCCAGGTTCCCATCCCCCCTGGTCACTGCTGATGCTGCCACCAGTTATTTCACTTCCCCAGAGCAGCACCAGCTGTATCCGATAACACTGATGGCTCTTAGAGTCCATTTTGTCCGAGAACCAGGGATTTAAAAGTTTCCTTCCATAGCAAATGAACGCGAAGGGAGAAGCTCATGCCCTGGAGGCTGCCTTGGCACTTGGGCTGGTGCTCAGCTCTGCTCTCAGGGCCACAGCAGCTGCTGCCCCTCCATGGCAGTACCAGCCTAGTGATGGGGTTGGGCTCCAGAGAGAGAGCTGGGCACAGCTTGGTGCTTTGGCAGTGACCTGCGGGCCTGATGGGTTGTGCCTGGTCACCTGCTGTCCTTGGAGTCACAGAGTCCCCGGTGCAGCCCCTCACCTCTCTGATCTGGGGGTCTGGGGCGTCAATACCCCCGGCCACGTGTCCGACCTGCTCGACATCGCTCACAGGGCTCAGTGTCACCACGGTGCATAAGCTGGGGGGTGCTCCCACGACCCGGGGGCTGCCCGCCGCCCTGCCCCGCTGCCCCCCGATGTGGGGGAGTCCCTCGGTGGTCGCCGGGCTGCGGGGAGCGGGCGGGAGGTGCGGAGATCTCAGCGGAGCCCCGCAGCGCCGGGTGCCCCGGTCCCCCCCGCCCCCGCCGCCCCCCCGACCGTACACGGACCCGCCCGCGGCCCCCCCCCCCCCGCCGCCCTCCGCGCCCGCGGAGCCCCCGGACCCCTCCCGCGCGGGGCTCCCGGCGGAGGCGGCGGGGCCGCGCCGCCCGTGCCGCATTGGTTTGCGGCGGAGCCCGTCACCGCCGCCGCGCCGAGATTGGCCCCCGCAGCCGGCGCCGGGCGCCCCCCGGGCCCTGCCTCCTCCCCGCCCGCCGAGCGCCGCGGCCCGGGCACCGGGCACCGGGCACGGGCACCGCGCTCCGCTCCGCCCCGCCCGCAGCGGGGGCAGGGCCGGGCCGAGCCGGGCGGGGGGCGCGCCCGCCGCACCTCCCGCACCGCCCCGCGCCGCCCCGGCAGCGGGATGTGAGCGGAGGCTCCGCCGGCAGCGCCCGCCGCCCGCGCCCGCCGCGCCCCGGGAAGATGCTGAGCAGGTGGATGAGTGGCAGCAGCAGGAACCTGGACCGCGAGTACAACTGCACCGTGCGGCTGCTGGACGACAGCGAGTACACCTGCACCATCCAGGTCAGGCTCCGCGGCACCGGCACCGCGCCCGCGCTGCCCCCGCAGCCGCCGCGCTGCCGCCCGGCCCCGGCAGACAAAAGGAGCGGAGCGGAGCGGCGGGGGCGGCCCGGTGCTGCCCCGCGCCGCCAACAAAGGCGGCCCCCCCGCTCCCGCCGCCCCCCGGCTCTCGGGAGGCGACCGGAGCCGCGGCTGCCGGCGGCGGGGAGCCCCGGGGCTGAGCCCCCCGCCCGCGGAGCCCCCGGCGCGGGGGGTGCGGGGATGGCGCGGAGAGCCGCCCGCCTGCCCCCGGCGCGGTGCCGCCCGCGGCTCCCGGAGCCGGAGCGGGGCGGGGGCAGCCGGCACGGCCGTCCCGGGGCCGGGGGAGCCGCGGCCGTGCCCCGCGGAGCCGCCGGTGCGAACCCTCCGCGGCGGGCGCGGGGGCTGCGCGCAGCGCGGGGAGGACGTGGGTGCGAAGTGAAGTACGGGGGATGCTGCGGGGCGGGGATGGACAGGGCATGCTGCGGGGCAGGCACCGACCCTCCCGGCCCCGCCGCAGCCCGGTGCCTGCTGTGCCTCCCTCGTGAGCGGCCGGCTCTGCCCTGATGCGCGCTCGGGTTTTGTAATCGTCCGGAGCGGCGGGCACGGGGCATCCGCCGCGCCCCCGTGCCGGGAGGGACCGGGAGCAGGACCAGGACGCGGGGTCGGGGCCGTCGCTCCCCTCCCGGTGTCCCCTCGCTGCCGGGGCTGCGCGGGGCATCGCTCAGCGCGCAGATGTCGTGGGATGTCGTATTGCTGAAAACTAGGGAAAGGCGCTCCCCGGCTCCGCTGGAACTAGTCCGGTACCGGGACCGCGTGACCGGGGCTTGAGACGAGCATCCCTGGTTCTGGCTGCTCCTGTGCTCCATTCCTACAATCAGCATCATCCCTGCAAGGGAGCTCACGACGAGCTGTGCGGAGCCGCACGCGCAGGGGTTGCGCTGGAGGCGGCTGGCCTCAGCCCAGTCCGGGGGCGATGGAAAATTCGGGGCAGAGTTTTGAGTAAAGGTGACTCAACACGTCAGTAGCAACAGCTCCCACCGCCCAGCTTGGGGGACCCCCAGCTCCTCCTGTCTTGTGATGCCAAGGAGGGGGGAACATCCTTCCATTTAGCGTGCTTTAGGTGATAATGCCAAAGAACGGTTGCCGAGGGTGCTGCAGGCTATGGAAGGCACCGTCATTTTGGCTTAAAGAGTCTAAAATCGATAAATAGGATGGTTTGTGCAAATACCACTGAAGAACGGTGGAAATGCTGCCGGTCCCCCCTCACCTCCCCCACCAGGGTTGTAAAGTGTGACCCAGTAAACAGCTCTAACGGCAGCCCAGTTTGTTTTGCATAAGCCAAATTAATTCATCTCTCAGAGGTTGTTTTTAATACAAATTAAATGGAAAACTAGTTTGGGAGAGAAAGTGTGGGCAGAACAGTTCAGAAAAATCTGGATTTTCTGCCCTTAAGATAATTTAACAAGGTGTCGTCATTTTGCATGTTTTTTTTTTTAAAAAAAGAGAAAACACTACTTGATCCCATATTCCAGTTGATATTTTATGGGTAGCATAGTAAACAGGGAATCCTGGTATTTAGCATGCATGACCTGAGGGATGCAGAATTTGCTCCCGCTACCCTCACAAGCAAGGTTACCCCGCTTAAATATTTGTTCTCTCTTGCTTTCACGCTGCCTTATAAGCCAAGTATTTATAGTCCATGCGAAATTAGGGAGAACAGAGCAGGAATGTGTAATGTCTCACAAGTGAGGAGCCGTCACCGCGCAGGCTGCGAGCGCTGAATGAGTTTTGAAGGTCATTCCTTCACGAGCGCAGAGATTTCGCGTCTCGCCGAGATCCACGGTGTCTCCTCACCCGGGCTGGTTCTGCGCCTCTCGCATCTAATTTATGTCTTTCTATTTTTACCGAAATCTGGAGGAACCGGCCGAAGCACGAGCCGTGGTTTTCACACGCAGTGCTGTGGCTGCCGGCGCAGGGCTGGGGAGCGGAGCTGCCGCCGGGAACTTTGCACCGTGGGGTTTTGCTGCTGTGCCCGGGTGTTCGTGCCGCTCGCCCTGGCAGCGGGGGCATGTGGATGGGCTTTGTACCCTCCCTGAAGTGTGGCCCTTCTGACGTGTCATTTGGCTTCAAGGCTGGGCAGAAGGAAGCAGCACTCAGAAGCAGAGCTGATTTTGAGAGGGTTTATTTACATTTTGGATAATGGCACTGGTTAAACCTGTCACAACATTAACCTCTGGCTGTGCTTGCTGAAGGTGTGTGAGTAGGGGTTTGGTGCTGCTGGTTAATACCTGAGCATTCTGCTTCTGTGTAAAGCCTTTTTCATTTGATTAGCCAGGGTTTACTTAGCTAATATTCCCATGTTGAACCAGCAGTTCGTTGTCTGAGCTGGGATGAATCCTTCCTCTTTTTTCCCTAATTTTTATCCCCAAACAGCCCATCCAAGCAGGTGGAAGAGGCTGGAGGGCCCATCCCTGGCTTCCCCCAGATGCTCTTTGGGGACAGATCTGCTGGGCAGAGGGATGAGGTGCAGTGGGCCAGGGCAGCTGAGTCGGCTGCTCCATGAACGGTTTTGTTGTTGGGGTTTTTTTGTGCATTCCAGCAGTTTGCTGGTTCGGGGATGATGCTGTTCCAGTGTCTGTGTCCACTGGATCCGGGGGTCAGTCCATGTCTGCGAGTGAGCAGGGCTGTGGGTCTCAGCCACTTCTGGGACTCGGGGACTCGCAGCAGCTGCCTGAACATGAAGATGTTGGGCTTACTTGACTGGGAAAAGCTGATGTTTAACAGTATTACAGGCCATGGAGGCACCTTTTAAGGCAGTAAAGGTGGTGGTTTGCAGTGTGGGGTCCATCAGGTGAGAGAAGCAGCAGTGCCCATTTCTGCTCTGTCCCTTGGTGCTGTGCCGACTGCTGGGGACCCCACTGGTGGGTGGCACTGCCCCGAGACGTGTCCCCAGGGAGCAGTGGGGCTGAAGAGAGGGGCAGCCATTCCTGAAGGGCTTTTGCACATCTCCATGGTGAGGGGCTGGCCTGGCTGTATATTTAATTTATGTTTCACCCCTCATGCTCTGTGTCTCCAAGAGGAACGCGGAGCAGTTCGCCGGAGAGGCTCCTCACAGCACCCTCAGACAAAACAGGCTCTGAAACCCCAAGCCATGCCCTTGTGCTGTGGTTTGCTCTGAGTGAGCTGCTTGTCTGAGGAAATGTTTTAAATTCTTCACTGTGGTGTCAGTGGTGGCATAAGAGGCTCAAAATAATTAATGATTTGCCACTGCTCGATGCATCAAACATTTTCCTGAAAAGACAGTGGTGTTTTGTTTCAAACCCCAGTAGTGCTACAGGAACCTGGAGATGTGAGAAAATAAAGGTACGGTTTCTTAGATGCAGAATGTAAGAACTTTCTTGTGTGAGATTGGGAAGAAATGAAAACGAGCTCCTGGCTGTGCTCTGAGACAAACCCCCTGTTTCCCACATGGAGCACAAAGTTCTTCAGGAGCCCTGACAGGATCATTAATATCAGGCAGCAGCACGAAGGGGAACCTGGGGGTTTGCGGCACTGGCTCCGGTGAAGGTTATTTGTTCATTATCTTTTTATCTTCTGAGAGTTTCCAATTGCTTTTCCCGGGAAGTAGGTTAGGAGACCGCTGCTTCTGCAGGGGCGGCTGCGCTCTGCAGCCCCAGCACAGGTGATGTGTGCTGTGAGCTCCCTGCTCCCCACAGCGCCACAAACCAGCGGCTCCGTGCTGAGCTGTGCTGTCTGTCTGTCCCAGAGCCTCCCCTTCTCTCCAGGGCCGGAGCCCGGCTGCGGGGACAGGGACCGGGGCCAGACCTGTTGTCAGAAATGGGGTGTGGGTCCCAGCTGTGGGTCCCAGCTGTGGGTCTGCCTGAGGATTGGGCGCTCTGACCATCCCCTGCTCTCGTGGGCTGGCACTGGGAGAGTCTGGCAGAGCCCCAGGGCAGCACCAGCACACCCTGGCAGTGGGGAGAGCCCCTCACGAGGCTCTGGGGCTGCAGTGGGTGCAGGGTCACTCCCTCACGAGGCTCTGGGGCTGCAGTGGGTGCAGGGTCACCCCCTCACGAGGCTCTGGGGCTGCAGTGGGTGCAGGGTCACCCCCTCACGAGGCTCTGGGGCTGCAGTGGGTGCAGGGTCACCCCCTCACGAGGCTCTGGGGCTGCAGTGGGTGCAGGGTCACCCCGTCCCAGCCCGCGGGTCCCAGGGGTGCTGATGGCGTTACCGCAGCTTTGCTGTCGACTATTGAAAGTTGTGGGTTTATTTATAGCTTTGGACATGTCTTTGCAGCAGAAAGCCATCGCTCTGGCTCAGCTGTGTCTCTGTGAGCTGTGCTGGCAGGGCAGCTCCTTCGCTCCCGGCTCCAGCATTTCCGTACGCGCGGTTGGTGGGCTTGGACAGAAACTGCCTGAAATGCACAATAAGTTTGAAGGCAAAATAGCAGCCAAAGCAGAGCACTTAATCTTCTTTTCCTCCTAAATTTATGTCTACGTATATAATTTTAAATGCAAAGGATAGAGAAGGCAGCTAAGGAAAACATCCACTGAAAACCGGGGCCATAATCAGTCACATTTCAATGGGAGGCAAAACCCTAAGTTGTTTTGGAAACCTCTGGAAAATACTTCTAGTGCTGCTCTTTCTTCACCAGCCAAAATGTCTGTTTTCTGTTCACTTTTCATACCTGTTTTACAGCATTACCTGCTGTGAACCCGCCGGCTATTCCCCCCTCAGGAGCCAATTTCCTGACAGAACTACTTTGCTTATCAGTTTCCTGTGGAAGATGCTGAAGACAAATATAGATACAACTGTAGAGACAGATACAGACAGAGATATCCACACAGCAGTGCACACACACACAGTGATGCCGTTGTAGACAGACATGTACAACAGCACCATGAAAGAGGGAATTTGCTCCTTCTGTCATGTAAGAATTAGGTAATGCACAGCATGAGGCTTTTTTAGAGGTGTCTGGGGAATACTGAAAGTGCCGTGAGCAGCCCACTTATTTTTAATTTTTGAGTCACTCTCTGGGAGCCCCGAGGGATCATGGGCATGGGGATGACATCAGTGGGCACGTGCCGGCAATGCCAGGACTCACATGATGCTTCAGTTTGCCCCATACAGGACCAGGGGCACCAAAAGATCCCTCTCTGACCTGGCACATCTGTTTTGTCACTGAAACCTCACAGCTGGTTTCTCCTGGGAGCCGTGTACGAAGTGGGCAAGGGCTGTGTGGGGAGCAAGACCCTCCCTGAGGTGCCATCAGTGGTGGTGGGCAGGGTCCTGCTGGAGATGCCCTCAGCCTGTGGAAGCTCCTACACAGCTCGGGCAGGAGTGGGTGTCCTCTCTGGGCTGTGTGGCATCGTAGAATCATGGAATGGTTTGGGTTGGAAGGGACCTCAAAGTACATCCAGTTCCACCCCCTGCCATGGGCAGGGACACCTCCTGCTCTGCCAGGTTGCTCCAAGCCCGTCCAACATGGCCTTGGACACTTCCAGGGATCCAGAGGCAGCTGTAGGTTTTCAGGGTAACCTGTGCCAGTGTTTTACCACCGTATAGTAAAAAACTTCCTTATATCTGATCTAAACTGACCTTCCTCCAGTTTCAAACCTTTTCCCCTTGTCCTGCTACAACATCTCCCTACTGTGTGCCAAGGGTTCCTGAGCATGGGTTGGGACACTGGGAATGGGCTCTGCCTGCGGAGCGTTGGGTGAATTTGGGTGTTGGTGGAAAGAGTGGTCCCTGTTGGCTGGGGGGCAGCTCCTTGACAGCCCTATGGCCCTACATGCTTAAGGGTGGCCTGTGCTTATTTTTGTCTTATGCCCTGAGAGGAGGGAATTTGGCAGTGGGAAAAACCAAACTCTGTGGGATCCTCAGCACCTCAACCTGCCGGGGGCTTGTGGGACTGTCCCGTACCCCCGGTGAGCACGGTTTGTGTGGGACTGATGGGAATCCTGACCCGACACCCGGAGCAGAGCACACATGTGAGCAGAGCACACATGTGCTCCCAGGGAAACAGGGCTGGGCGGCTGTGGCTCCGAGCAAACCCTATGGAATCACCGCCCTCCCCCTTCCAGAGACAGAGGCAGAGTGACACTGCTGTCACCTGTGAGAAAGGACATGTGTTACTGGGGAAGGCTGGGAACAAGCAGGGTTTGCCACGAGAGAAGTGCTGTGGTTATTTGGCCTGTTGAGAACAGGGGTCAGGTCCTGGGCTGTGGCAGAGCTCTGAACGCTGCCTTTGCCATCGGCCACTTGTTTGTGGTCAGAAAACCCAATTATTGTTTGCTTACAGTAAGCTTTGGAGTTGCTTCTGCAAATAAGAAGGTTTCAGGTAAAATTCCTTTCTTTGAAATGTTTCCAGGGTAAATTATCCCAGCGGTGAGGGAACAATTTCCTATTGATTATCTGGAATTGCTGCAAGGCCGACGTGTCCATAGCAAGTGTCTGCACAGACTGTGGCTCTCAAGGCACAAAGGGGATGGGAGCAGGTTCTGATGGGTGCAGTGACACTGTGGGTAACGTGTGTGTGAACATGGGCTGGAGTACGTCATGCCAGGGCTAGGAGGGTGATTGGAAAGGATCATTAAATCATAGAATCATGGAATGGTTTGGGTTGGAAGGACCTTAAAGCTCATCTTGTTCCACCCCCTGCCATGGGCAGGGACACTTTCTAGTTGACCAGGTTGCTCAAAGGATGGGGCTAAATCCCCTCCTCTGGCAGAATTTGCATTTGCTTATTTTTGGTTGTTCCTCCCAACCTATTAGAAGGTTCAGAACTTAGGAAACTATATCCGAATTTGTGGATTTTCCCCTTGTATCTCTCCCGGCATTAAAGCCACTGTGTGACTTCATTACTCTCTAAAATCTACTCAAATTTTTTGTGGCACCCTCACCATGCCAAGAGATGTTTTCCTCATGCCCCAGCCAATGCCAGCAGAGCTCTGCCAGCTGCTGTCTGAGCCCAGGAGAAAGGCAAACCCTCCATCCTCTGTCCCCACAGGAAGGAATCCACACTTGAAACATTTTTGGAGCTGCCACATAAGCACAACTCCACCTTAACCAGGACAGGTTCTGTGCCCGGGGAGCTGCTGGGAGGATGGAGCAGCAGGAGCCCCGTGGCTGCCAGAGCTTTTTTGCTTGGTGAGGAAGAGGAGCGTGAAGGGCAGCAGGGCAGGGCACGCGAGCTGGCTCCGAGTGGGAACATGTTCAGTGGGACTCACAGACATGAAAGCTTTTTGTTGTTGTGCTGGGATGAGTGGTTGGAATGGCAGAGAGAAGGTCCCCAGTGCTGCGTGTCACCGCCAGCTCTCTGAGCTGTGCTCCTGGCAGTGTGTGAAACACTGATGCTTCTAGAGAGTAAAAATAAAAAACTAGAATGAAATGAAATGTCCTGAAATGTGTTGCCCCAGCAGGATGTTTGCCTGTGTGGTTTGTGTCGGGGTCCCAGAGGTGCTGGTGCAAAAGCACAGTGAGGGGCACTGGCAGGAGATGCACTGGCTCTTTGGAGATCAGCTCCTTCCTCTCCAGAAAAGAAAGCCTTTGGAAGTGTGTTTCCTTCCAGAGGGCAGGGTTAGATGGGATATTGGGAAGAAATCCTTGGCTGTGAGGGTGGTGAGGCCACAGATTGCCCAGTGAAGCTGTGGCTGCCCCATCCCTGGAAGTGTCCAAGGCCAGGCTGGACGGGGCTTGGAGCAACCTGGGCTAGTGGAAGATGTCCCTGCCCATGGCAGGGGGTGGGATGGGATGTGCTTTAAGATCCCTTCCAACCCAAACCGTTCTGAGAATCAATAATTCTATCTTCAAAAAATGCCTGCTTCTGAGAGTCTGAGGTTTTTCCAGGAAGGGCCAGGGCAGGGGGCAGGTGTGTCAATGTGCTTCAGGTGCTGGCAGAGAAAAGCTCTTCTTTTTTTCTAAGCAAAACCAGGATTTCTCTAACTGCAGAGGGTGATCCAGTGGGATCCCAGGGAGCAGCTGGGTGCTTTGTTCCTCCTGTGTTATTGTTTTAAAGCTGCAGGCCCTGCTCTGCCCTTGATTACACTTTGGCAATTCCTGTCCGAGCACATCCCCTTCACCGGTGCCGTTGTCTCCGTCCGCAGGAGCGACTTGGCAGCTGAAATTTCGTGAGGAATTCAGTTAATTCTGCACACACAGAACGCAAGATGCTGTCGTGTTTCCTCTGGCTTGTTATGTGTGAGGGCCACGGGGGTAAAATCCAGGAAAATCTGATTTTCCTCAGCGAAGTCAGCGGCTGTCGCTGCAGATCCCGTCAGAGCCACGCTCCCACCACGGCGGGGCTGCCTTTATGTAACCACTGGGGAGGGCAGAGCTGTGCTTCAAGCCACAGGATCAACTGTGCTTCCACTAGTGATGATCCCAGTTCTCTTTATGGAAACCAGGGGGTGTTCATTTTCCCAAATTGTCCAGTCTCTGGTCCTGGCCGGGAAGGTTGATGCAAGTGGAAACTGCTCCTCTGTGGATGAGGGAACAGACTGAAAACCTGCCTGGTTCTGTAGGATGTACTTTGTGCTGGGGAAATGGAAGGGTTGGGAATTCCCTCCTGGAGAGGCACGGGCACTGCAGGGCTCGGAGCCATGGGCTGGCTCTGATTTTGTCACAACAATTTGAAGACTTTCTTTGGCTGTTTGGGCCGGGAGCCTCCGGACAGTTGCGGTCCTGCGGGAGCCGAGTGAACTCTGAGTCCCATTTTCCTTCCCTGGGAGAGCCAGTTCTCTGCACTGAGCAGCTCATTGGAAATTCAAGGTTCACATGTATTTTAATCTTTCCTATCTAGCAGTAAAGAACACCAGCCCTGGACTCCTGAGCAGGGATAAAGCCTGCGGATGGCTCGGGATGCTGCAGGAGGAGTGAATCAAGGGGGTCAGTCCCTGCCAGGTACCTGCCTCTCACCAGACAGACAAGGTGCTTTTTTGAATGACAATTAACAGCAGCTTCCATGGGCAGTGAGGCCTCAGCTCATTAATATGGGACGTCAGGATGTGATCAGTGCTGCAGCCGGAAATAGAATATTTTGGCTGCATAATGTCTGTTACTGAAGACTTTAATTATAGTGGCATATCTGTCATATTGATGAGGGGCTTCTATTTTTCAGAGGGTTTGTAGTGGCTTTTTCAGATCGTGTTGGCTTTTACCCTGGCACACAGGATGGGATCCCGAGGGAAATGTCCATCCAGCTGCCATCCAGCTGGGTTTTCTTCTTTAATAAAAAAAGACAAAAATTGAGTCAGCCATTCTGGAGCTGGAGAGAGGCTTTAGGAATATATAGATCAGGCAGTTTGTAGGAACTGCAACAACCCCTTATACATTTAGCTCATGGAATGGACAGTATATTGGGACCAAGGAAAAAAGATGGAATCCAATAGAGTTATGTTTGAAAAACAGATAATAAACGTGCTGAGCAGGTATTTTTCATGAATCAATTTAGTTCTCATTAGGCTTGCACTATATAGTTTGCTGACTAATATTTCTGGCTTGCAAGTAAGAACGGCTCTCCAAAGGAAATATGGAATGAGAACAGAGTGTTTTTGGGACCTGAAAACCTGGAGCTCCTGGGGCCATTGGAAAAGAAGAGATGTGAGGGCAACAGAAACACAGGAGCAGAGGGGAGGGCTGGGGTTGGAGTGACAGTGGGGCAGGGACAGGGCAATGGAGGTGTGATGGAGGGAGTGTCCCTCACTGTGCCAGTCCATCCTCCATCTGTACAGGGATTCTGTGACCCCTGTGCCACAGGGACTGCATCTGAATCAAGCCTCAGCTCATCCAAGATAACTCTCCTGGACTGAGGAGGTCCCACCAAAATTTCAGCATTCCTGGGCTCTTCCTCAATATTAAGGTTCTTCTTCTCATCCTGAATCTTCTCATCCCGGACTTGCCCCCCTTCTGACCCTTGTCAATGCTGTCCTTCCTTTCTCCCTCACAGCATTTATTCCCTGAGTGTTCACAGATTGGCATCATTCCCATTTGCAGGCTGATATAAACCCCCAAACCTGGAGGGAATGATTCCCCAGCCTGTCACCACTTTTTGGGAATGACTCCTTGAGCCCACCGATGGGGCTGTAACTACCTGTGACTTCTGCTTGGTGACAGATTTCTTCATCTGAGTTTTGGGACGAAGCCGAGGGTCCTCGGGGCCGTTTGGGGGGTTAGGGGAGCTGGCAGCTGCCTCTGCCCTGCTGTGCTTCCAGGCAGGAGCAGGAGCTTGCACATCCCCTGCGTGGTGCTCTGGTCCTCGCTGGGTACTGTGTCCCTCAGCCTGACACCCGGGGCTTGTTCTGGGCATGAATAAGGTGCTAATACCAAATTAATCCAATGTAGTGAGCCATAAATAATGCTGACAGGGACTCTTCCCTGCCCTGTGGGATGCTTCCCACTGCCAGCAGTAACACATGGGCCCCTGGGCAAAGTCCTCTGGAACTAAATAAATCCACAAGTAACGCTGGGAGGAGAGCGATGGGGCTGAGGCTTTCCCAGTGCCAGCGAGCGAGAGCGATCCTGTTTCCAGAGGGCTTTGTAATTAGCACGTGAAATTTTGTTCCAGGATGTCACTGAGTGTAATGGGGAGCGATGGCTGAGGCGTTTTCGGCTGATTGGGTTCGGAGGTTCCGTGGGCGGTGTGTAATTCCCAGCCCTGCCGGGCTCCTCCCGAGACACGTGTTTTTGGGACACGGTTAATCCCGTGTTTTTGGGACACGGTTAATCTCCGTGCCCATGGGCTGGTGCTGATGGGCCCTGTCACTCCTGCCCATGTCCTGGGGCTGCTGGGGGGACACCACAGAGGGGCAGCTTCCCCAGGCACGGAGGAGCTGATCCTGAGCTGGAATGATGGGCTGTTCTTTGAACCAGTCCTCTTAACACGAGACTTTCCATTCCCTCTCTTTGTTTGCCTGTGTGTTCCTCACCCCTGTGGGGAAGTGCCACCTCCAGCGGGCACGGCCGGGGCTGGGCAGTGGCTCGGGGGTCGTGGTGCCTGCAGGACACACGGGAGGGTCGGGAGGTGGGCTGAGCTGGGTGTTGTTTTCCACCCCGTGCAGTCTCCACAAGATGTGGAGAAGAGTAAAAAGCCACCCGGGATGGCTCCAGCATTGGTTTCTGCTTGGGATTTGGGGCCATAAATCATCCTGGAAGGAGTGACTGTGTGCTGACCCCTGCACACACTGCCTGCCTGGCTCAGCTCGCTTTGTTCCACGGATTTCTATGGAGAGAGAAGAAAAGTCAATGTTGGGTGCAGCTGGAAGGGCTGGGATTGCCATGGGAACAGAGGAACAGGGCTGATGGCAGGCAGGGGACACTGCCACCACCCAGGAGATGCCCTTGTGCCCACTGCCCTGCTGCTGCATCAGAGACATCAGATGGAGCTTCACATCCAGCCCCTGGAAGTGATAACAAGGAGCCATAACCCTCTGGTGTCAGTCCAGATCCAGCTTTGTCCCAACCATGGGGCTCTGGGGACTCCTCCAAGGGCTCTCCAGGTCAGTGCCACCGAGGCAGTTTAGAGCTGTGTGTTTATTTATTCCAAAAGTAAGCACCAAGGGGGTTATTTATTTATGTACTGTCAGGTTTGCTTTTGCCTGTTTCGTTTGTTATTGTAACACAAGCTGGATCCTTCTCCACGTGTCTAAAGGAGGCTGGAGCTCCTCTGCAATGGAGACAGGCTGGGAGAGACCTCAGAGCCCCTGCCAGTGCTTAAAGGGGCTCCAAGAGAGCTTGGACAAGAGTCTGGACTGACAGGACAAGGGCAAATGACTTCCCACTGCCAGAGGGCAGGGTTAGGTGGGATAGTAGGAAGGAAGGGTAGGGAGGCCCTGGCACAGGTTGCCCAGAGAAGCTGTGGCTGCCCCATCCCTGGGAGTGTCCAAGGCCAGGTTGGACGGGGCTTGGAGCAACCTGGGCTGGTGGAAGGTGTCCCTGCTCATGCCAGGGGTGGGATGGGATGAGATTTCAGGTTCTTCCCAACCCAAACCACTCCATGATTCCATGATCTGTAGCAGCTTCCTGGGCAGACTGGTGCTGGTCCAGACCGTGCTGGTGGTGTTGGTGTGTCGGTGTTGCTGAAGGAGCATTCCCATTCCTGCTGTTTTCTCAGTGTCCAGGCAAAGGAAATACGGGGCTGTTTGGCTGCCACACTCTTCCAAGTGAGCAGCCTGGCATGAAACAGCCCTCACACAGGGCACGGGGAGGGGCAGTGCTCTGGAACGTTTCTTATAGGTGTGCTGGGGAAGAAACATCCTCTGATAAACTACAGAAGCCAGAAGGGACTCTTCTGAATGCACTCGATTCTTGTGTAAGTGCTGCAATTATCCTGGTCTTTGTTTGGAGTGTCAGTGAGCACGGGATATGCTGCTCTGGCCTTTGGCATCCCTGGCTCAGGGAAGGGCCGAGGGGCAGTGGAGCTTGGTACAACGTTAGAGCAGATTCACTCAAGCCCTTCAAATATTTATGGCCTTGCAATCCATACACATTTTAAGTGTATTTGACATCCTCCTACGCTGCTCTTGCTTATGGAGAGACTGGAGAGCGTCTGCCCAGCTGTGGGGGTGGCTGCAGGTGGCTGTGGGTCCTGGGGGTGCTTTGTAGCTGAGATTTAGGAAGGATCCATCAATTCTGTTCCTAGAGAGCTCCTCAGTGTGAAGAGGGGCTTTGCACAGCACTCAGAGGTGGCTGATGGCTCGTGCAGCCGGTGGATTGCGATGCAGGATATTGGGATGCAGGATATTGGGATGCAGGATACCTGTGGGTGCTGGCTGGGCAGGGAGGGTTTGGCTGTGGGAACCATCTGCTCCTTGCCCACCCAGCCACCCCTGCACTGCCCCAGATCACCATCACCCCGGGGAGGGGAGGCAGCCCCAGGAGGTTTCTCCCAGGGACTCAAAGTTACCCCGGCGGTTGCTGCGTTCCCGAAGCACCTTCCCCTGCCCAGGGGTGCCAGAGAACCTGCCCAGGGGTGCCAGAGGACCTGCCCAGGGGTGCCAGAGGACCTGCCACTGCTGGCACAGCCCAGCAGCCGGGCTAGGGGGTCTCTCAACACAGCCAGGGACATTTTGGGTTCCTCTGAAGGTATTGAAATCCAACTAAATGGGGATGGCTCATCCCTTTGGCTGGGTGATTTGTCTGCACAGCTGCATGGCAGCACTCCTCCCTCCCTCCCTCCCTCCATCCTCCAGGATATTCAATGGGATCTCATCAGACACTGGGGAAAATCCCAGAGCCCTGGGCAGCATCTTTGGGATATTGGGTGTTTTGAGCATCCAGCCAAGCATCTCCCTTTTCCTGGTCAGTGGCTGTTCCCGGGGTCCTGCTCCATCCTCAGCCCCCTGGACACGGGGCTCTTTGTGTTGTGGGGGCTGCCAGGAAGGCAGAACTAGACCATTTCCCTCCCCAGGTCCTGAGGACAACCACGATCTCTGCAAATATCCCTGTGGGAGACAGGATTGCTCCAATGGAATAGGTGACTCAGCCCTGGAAGGGATGTGTGACACTGAGCCAGGGTGGCCTTGGGACCGTGGCGGGGTCACTGTGACCTCTCCACGCATGAAGACAAGGCAGAGGAGCCAGAGGCAGAGCTGTAGATCCCTGAGACCCCCAGTCCAGGCAGTCCACCAGCTGGAACTGGGGCAGGATGCACGGGAGGACCACTGGCAGTGGTGGACCTGGCACCAGCCCCACCTGCTCGGAAGGGACAGGAACTTCTTTTCTAGCCAAAAAAAAGAGTCAGTTTGAACAAGGCCGTTGCCTTCCTGCTGGAGGGATAATTCTTGTCAATCTGCCACTTTTTACTGTGATGTGCTAAAAATAGAGCACGATTTCCAGGCAGCAGTCACACATCCTGTGGTCGTAATGAGCTCTTAAGGTAATTACCTTTGGTGGGAAAGAGCTGGAGACAGGGTGTGTGCAGCTGACACAGGGAGGGTTTGCAAGAAACGAGTCTGTGCTCCTGTTAAAGGGCAGCATCCCACAGCAGGGGAGTGAGGGGGCCAAGGAGAGATGGAGAGGGGATTGGGACCAGGGCCTGGAGTGCCAGGACAAGGGGGAATGGCTTCCCACTGCCAGAGGGCAGGGTTAGATGGGATAGTGGGAAGAAATTCTTCCCTGTGAGGGTTGGCAGGCCCTGGCACAGGTTTCCCAGAGAGGCTGTGGCTGCCCCTGGATCCCGGGAAGTGTCCAAGGCCAGGCTGGACAGGGCTTGGAGCCACCTGGGCTGGTGGAAGATGTCCCTGCCAGTGGCAAAGGGTGGAATGAGATGAGCTTTGGAGTCCCTTCCAATGCAAACCATCCTGGGATTCTCTGACAGGCGAATGTCATCCTGGGAGGTGGCAGCCATCAGCTGTCCACACAGACATCTGCTTCCTTCCCATGTATAAACTAGTCATAGAATCACGGAATCTTGGAATGGTTTGTACTGGAAGGGACCTTAAAGCCCATCCAGTGCCACCCCCTGCCATGGGCAGGGACACCTTCCACCAGCCCAGGTGGCTCCAAGCCCCGTCCAACCTGGCCTTGGACACTTCCAGGGATCCAGGGGCAGCCACAGCTTCTCTGGGCAACCTGTGCCAGGGCCTCCCCACCCTCACAGGGAACAATTTGTAATAAAAGAATATTTTAATCTATTTAATTTCTTCAAAGCCATATTTTAAAGTGCTGCTCCGTAGCTGGGGGTTATCTTAACAGGAATTCTGATCTAGACTGAGAAAGTGCAATGTGCCACCCCCTGTCAAGCTTTGCCCTCCCAGAGGTTCTCCTGAAAGCCACCACTGCCCTGGGCATCCTCTGTCCCTGCCAGCTCCTGGTGCCAGGGGGCTGCCAGGGTGGGCAGGTAGGGATCAGACCCACCTTTTCCCGCTGAGGCTTTGGTTTCCTCGGGTCAATAAATAATCTCTTGGAGCCCTGCGTTGCCTCCCAGCTCTGTAAATCAATTTACCGTGTTGCAGAGTATCCAGTGCTTGCATGAAATAGGTAAATTACATCTCCTGCTGTTCCATCTTCGTAACGAATTCGATACCATCTTAAGAATATAAACCACTGAGAGCATTTTTGTCTGACTCAATTTGCCTTTGTGTGGCAGAGGGGCTGATCTCTCCCTGCAATGCCTTTCCCCAGCCTGTGTAATCCTGAGGCTTTTCTTTATCACCGTCTCCGGTGTTTCTCCACAATTACAGCCAGACTGATGTACCTGCACTCCCTTCCCACACTCTGGGATGTGGCCTCCCCAGCCTGGGGTCCTGCAGCCCCCCCAGGTGTGCACAGTGTGACAAGGGGAGCAGCTTGTCCAGCCATCACTCCTGCTCTATGGGGGCAGCATTCCCGCAGCATTCCCGCAGCATTCCGGCTTTTTCCAAGCGTGGCTTTAGCCAGTGAGGTGCTCGTATTAACCCACTCCACCCCTGCTCCCATGGGTGGTTGTGGGTTCAAGATTCCTATTATTCATCAGAGAATCTAAAGAGGAGGGGGATTTCCCCTGTGCCACGGGCACCTCCTGCACTGCTCACCTTCGGGCTCGTGCCAGCGGTGGGATTGCCCATCCCGGGATATTGGCCTCGGGGAGGATTTTGCAGAACCTTCCTTAACATAAAATTCCGTATCAGGGATCGGGGTGAACAGCCCCCTTGCAGTCAGTGTTCCCTGGGAAGGGGTTGCCAGGGAGGATGGAGTCGGGCAGGAGGGTGGAGTGTGAGTTGTCTGGTGCTGGTGGTGCAGCTCTGAGGACAAAGCTGGGCTTATGTGACCCCTGCAGAAGGGCAGGACCCAGCCCTGCCCAGCCCACCTCTGCAGTGGGTCTGCTGGGGTCGGCAGAGTGATGGGAGCTGTGGGATGGACAGACAGACACACTGAGGAGCAGAGCATCACTGCTGGGAGCTGTGGGATGGACAGACAGACACACTGAGGAGCAGGGCCATGGTGGTGGGAGCTGTGGGATGGACAGACAGACACACTGAGGAGCAGAGCCATGGTGGTGGGAGCTGTGGGATGGACAGACAGACACACTGAGGAGCAGGGCCATGGTGGTGGGAGCTGTGGGATGGACAGACAGACACACTGAGGAGCAGGGCCGTGGTGACAGGCAGAGTTTAATGCGATCCTGTGGCCAGAGCCTGGGACAGGGTGGGATGCCTTTGCCCATCTCCATCTGTGGGTGTCACCCAGCCTGACCCCAGCCTGGGGGCTCTGCTGCCCTGGGGCTGGCAGGGCAGGACCCAGACCTGCAGTGGGAGCTCGAGGTGCTGTCCTGAAGCTGCTGCAGCCACCGAGCGGGGTGTGAATCTCTGGTTGTGAGAAAAACAGTGCCTTCATGCAATTAAAGCCTCTCCTGTGCAATATAAATATCATCACTGTAATAAAAGCAGAGGGGTCTGGTGCTGGCAGATAACAACTGCAGCAGGGGAGCAGCATGAGAGAGCTGTAAGTGGGGGATGCTCGTGGTCCTCACTGTTCAGGGGATGTGGCAGTGGCTGTGCATGTTTTGAGTGTGGGGTCACAGGCCAGGACATCAAATTTTTATCTTTTAATTGGTTGATACCGTATTCCACCAGCTTGGCTGGTGTGGGATTTCCCTGTAATTAATACTAATGAACATATCTGTTGGAGAGGGCACTGGAAAGCTGTTCAGACAGTGCTGTTTTCTCCCTTAATTACCATTTTGGTTTAAACCAGACCCCAAAAACACAACCTGCCTGTAGCTGAGGTGTGGAAGGGCTCTGGGCCAGGGGTGATGGTGATACCACAGGGCCCAGTGTCCCTGTGTGGAGCTGAATTTGGGGGAACTGTTGGGGAATGGCCTCCTGCCTCCCTGGGGGAGCATCTCTGCTGTCAGTGGGGCAGAGCAGAGCCCACCACCCGTCACCCCAGAGCTCACTCGGGCTGTTGGCACTGCCCCACAGCCTTGCACTGCCCAGAGCAGGAAATGACAACCAGGAGCTGCTCCAGAGGTGATTCCTCTTTTCCTTCCCACCTTATCTCAAGTGCCTTTCTGCTGGGTTGCCTGACACGGAGTCCCAGGCATTTTGCTCCAGGATTTGGTGTCCTGAGCACTGCTGGGACCAGGGAGATCCAGGAGCTGTGGGTGCTCTGCCCCAAAGCTGGGCTGGTGCCTGAACCCTGCTGTGCTGCTGGTGCTCCCCAGGAAGGCCGATCCTCGAGCTCCTCTGTGCCCCAGGCTCACCAGTGCCTCGGGGTCTGCACCAGCCCCCTCTGTGAGGGCCTCAGAGTGATGCCCTGCTCCTTGGGGTGATGCTGTGGTCCTCAGGGTGATGCTCCCTTTGGTTGGCATTTGCAGTCTCCGTGGGCACCAAGGGATGCTGCCAAGGATGTGGTTTGTCCGTGACTGAGCAGTGGTGCCCCTGGGCACAGTGTAAGGTCTGCTTTGGTACCCATCTAAAATCTGGGGGTGTTTCTGAAGGTGGCTGAGGTATGTGCATTGTCAGAGGCTTGAATTCAACCTCCAACAGCCCAGAGCCTTTATTTCCTGGGCTGAACTGCAGCAGCTCTGAGTGGTAGACAGGGAGCAGTGGATCCCGGAGATAGGGAGCAGTTTGGGATTGTTTCTGTATCAAGTCTGATATAGCACCCTGCTGACAGAGAAAGGTGCTGCCTGGACTGCCAGGGGAGATCCCAGTTCCAACTGCCAGGCAGAGCTTGCTTTTCCCTCTCCATTCCCTCTGCATATTCCAGACACACGATCCACACTGACCCTGCAGCCACCTTAATTTCTGAGTGGCTCAGAATGACAGGACTGCACTCCTCTGCCATTTATCCATCTATTTGTGTGGTGGAGGGACCTAATGGAGCGAGTAAGGCCCAGGCTGGCAGCGCTGCAGGGCCACAGCCCAGCGCTGTGCCTGGGAAAGCTCTGCATTCCAGCATCTGCAGGCACCGGGGGGGCTGGATGGAGGGAGGGATGGATGGAGGGATGGATGGAGGGATGGATGGATGGAGGGAGGGATGGATGGAGGGATGGATGGAGGGATGGATGGATGGAGGGAG
>NW_016690452.1:473144-582927 GCF_001604755.1 Lepidothrix coronata | reverse complement strand
GGGAAAGCTCTGCATTCCAGCATCTGCAGGCACCGGGGGGGCTGGATGGAGGGAGGGATGGATGGAGGGATGGATGGAGGGATGGATGGATGGAGGGAGGGATGGATGGAGGGATGGATGGAGGGATGGATGGCCCCAGCACTGCCAGGGACCTCTGATGCCCAGTGCTGCACACTGGGGTTGCTGCACACTGGTTTGTACCGTGGGGACAAGGGCCTGTTGCGACAGGATGAGAGGTGATGGTTTTAAACTAAAGGAGTGTCAAATGTAGATTAGATACAAGGAAGAAGTTTTTTACTATGAGTGTGTTGAGGCCCTGGCACAGGTTGCCCAGAGAAGCTGTGGCTGCCTCATCCCTGGAAGTGTTCAAGGCCAGGTTGGACAGAGCTTGGAGCAACCTGGGCTAGTGGAAGGTGTCCCTGCCCATGGCAGAATAGACTAGATGACCTTTAAAGGTCCCTTCCAACACAACCCATTCTGTGATTCTTTGACAGGATCCTGGAGAAATTCTGTTTTGGACCCAGGGCTGCATCGGTCCCTGGCATATTCAGACCATGCCCAGGATTCCACCCTGGTGCAAACATCCCCGTTCCCCTCAGGAAGGGGCTCAGACCCAGGAGCTCGCTGCATTGGAGCAGTTCCTTGCTGGGATCCTGGCTCAGCACTGGTGTCCTGGAGCTCATGTGGCCTCTCAGCCCCTGGGAGCTGCTGAGCAAACCAGCACTTGTCTGCGGGTGTGAGGGAACCCAGACCTTGGCAAACCATCAGGAACCCACTTTGGCTGAAGCACTGAACCCAGAGGAGTGATTCCTTCTGTAACTTGGTTTAGCTGGTGCTGTGCCACCTCAGTTCTTGTGCTGGAGAATGAAATCTCCACCCAGCACCCCCCTGTGTAGCCAAGTGAAATGTGATTGCGTCGGCTAATCGGGGCCTGACACAATTTGGGAAGTCCTTGGGGGTTTTAGAGGGCAGGGATGTGTGATACGTAACCGGCCCCGCACGAGTCACGCGGGCTGAGCCGCCTGTGCCAGCTCAGCTTGGTCTCTGCTCTGCCCTTCCTGCTTCTCCAGGAAAAGCAACAGCTGGGAATGGACCCGTGTCTTCAAGGTGTAACTGAGGGGGAGAATCTACTTTTTACAAGGGCATGTAGTGACAGGACAAGTGGATTAGAGGGGACAGCAGGGATGGGAACAGACGGTGCCCATCTGCCCCCCCTCTGGAGCAGCATCACCATGAGGGATCATCACTGCAGGGGTAGAAATTGCCCAGATTTAGATATGAAAATCTAAAAAAAATCTCTGGTGAGACCCCATCTATAGAGCTGCCTCCAGCCCCAAGGGGCCCCAGGATCAGAAGGACGTGGAGCTACTGGAGCAAGTCCAGAGGAGGCCACAGAGATGCTCCATGGGTTGGAGCCCCTCTGCTCTGGAGCCAGGCTGAGGGAGCTGGGGGTGTTCACCTGGAGAAGAGAAGGCTCCAGGGAGACCTGAGAGACCCTTCCAGGGCCTAAAAGGAAGGGGTTTTTGGGCTGTTAAAGCCCAAATCCTGCAGAGCTGCCCTGGGTGGGAAGAGCATCCGTGCTGCAGTGCATCTCCTTCAGAGGATCACACAGAGCAGCCCGTGGTTGCAGTTTTTTCCTGCTTTGTCAGCAATAACATCTCCTTGTGAAGAACTACAGCTCCCGGGAATTTTCTAATATTGGAGAGCTCAGAAAGGGTGGGCACTGAGGAGGAGCCAGGAGCTGGTGGGACCAAAGGCTGTTTTCCAAGCGCTGTCACAGGACTGGGATGGCCCATGGTGTGCGAGCAGATCCATCAGCTGTCTCTGAGGTCAGGGATGAGGAACCTTCTTACCTTTATTTCCCCATCCCCTCTGTGTGTGCGTGTAAATCACACTGGTCTGAGCCCCTTCGCAGTTCTTGTAGCACAAATAATACGTCAGAAATAGAAAATGTAGTCAGAATGCTTATTTTGGGTTAAATTAATCATAGAGTCATGGAATGGTTTGTGTTGGGAGGGACCCTGAAGCTCCTCCAGTCCCACCCCCTGCCATGGGCAGGGACACCTTCCACTAGCCCAGGTTGCTCCAAGCCTTGTCCAGCCCGGTGTTGGACATTCCAGAGATGGGGCAGCCACAGATTAGTGCAACAAATTAGTGCAATTTGCATTTCCTTCTGTAAGCCCGTGAGCGTCCCACAGGGGTATTTCCATTTCTCTTCCCGAATCGTCCCTTTCCTGTAGCAGGGACACGCTAATCCCACGTGAAACCCGCTCTGATGTGAGTAAGTGGAACAGACAGGCAGAACCTTTTCTCCATTAAACTCGAGGCGCAGAGCCTTGTGCACACGGCGAGTGTTATCACAGACATGATATCCCGGCGTTACACGCTCCCGGGATAACGGGAGCAGCACGGCCTCGGCGCTGCCTGCCAGTGAGGAGGATGATCTGCTGGAGGAACGAGAGTGAACGGGGAGCCCAAGAGAGATGAGGAGATTGCTGCAATCCATGGGCCCTTGGGCCGTGCCTGAGCCGTGTTCACACCCCAGGGAGCTCAAACAACCTCACGGGCGTCCGAGCGCGGAGAAAGGTTGGAGTGACTCATGGTCCAGTGGGTTGGGGCGGTTCTGGCTCCCACTGCCCATTGCTGTGGGGTCACTGGTACCCCCACTGCCAGTGGGGAGATGCTTGGGTTGCTCTGGGAGGCTCTGGCAGAGCGGTTTTCCCGGGATGCACCCAGCAGGGGAGTGGTTTGGGGCAGGATCCCCCTCCCACCCTGCAGCACAGCAGAGCTCCAGTGACCTGTGCCACAGGCAGGGAGCTGCTGACCTGCACCCACTGCAGGGTGTGGGACTGTTGGGCACCCACTCCATGGACATGGGTGTTCCCTGGCATGGGCACAATGATTTCCTGGCATGGCATGGAAACCCCCTTTATGGGACCTCACTGCCCCAGAGCTCAGCTCTCACCTGGGGTCCAGCAGATGCCTTGGAGCAGGGAATGCTCCCTTTCTGGTTTCCTTCTGAGGGACAGTGTAAAATGAGGAGTTAACACAGCAGTAAGCTTTGGAACTCTCCACCACCACCAGCAGCTCGAATCATTAAGCCTGAAATAATTTTAATTGGATCCAGGATTCACAAGAGATTTTTTTGTGCCGTGGTGGAGCTGGACTAGTTTCTCTGCTATCACACCAGTCATTGGGACAAGGAACAGAGACTCCCTGCTTGGCTTTGGGATGCCTCTGGGTCATGAGGTGCTGGTCTGTCTCAGCACCAAGCTGGGTTTAAAGACAGAGATAAATATTTTGTTTCTGATCTAAGTTCCTGGAAGAAATTGCCCAGTTTATTGTGGTGACAGGCTCCTGACAACTGCTCCCAGAGGCCAAAGGTGGGGGCCAGAGGAGGGGTGAACCCCCAGCTCTGTGGTGGTGGTTTGGGGACAAAAATTCAGTTAATTATTCTGTGTGTCCCAATTAAAAATGAGGCATTTTTCTGTGCAAACAGATGGCAGATCCATGACCCTCACCCACAGGGGCTTTCCAGGGAATGTGTCTTTAGAGCGCGTGGACTCCTTCAAACGAGCCAGGAATTAATCAAACTGAGGTGATTCAGTGCAGTGACTGCACAGGGAGCTGGGGTGAAACATAAACATTAAAAATTCAATTTAAATGGACAGGCCTGGAGGCATTTGCAGCCCGGTGTGTCACAGCTCTCACTCCCGTGTCCCCTGGCTGAGGAGAGCCGGGTGCCAGGAGGATGCTGCAGCTGTTAGTGGGGTTACAGGAGGAGGGGGGGATTCCTCTGGCCATGGCCTGATGGGGATGGGGGTGGTTTTCTTCCAGCACAGGAGTAACCAGGGACTGTTTTAAAATGTAGACAAAAAAGTCCCAGAGGGCATCAGAGATTTAACTGTGTTTGAGAAGGACTTGGGTGTACAAACAGCACTTGGTATTTGCACAGTGGTCCTACTCCTTGTTACAACTGGGTGGTGTTTACAGAATCCTAAAATCACAGAATCCTGGAATGGTCTGGGTTGGAAGGGACCTTAAAGCCCATCCATTGCCACCCTCTGCCATGGGCAGGGACACCTTCCACTAGCCCAGGTTGCTCCAAGCACTATCCAGCCTGGCCTGGAACACTTCCAGGGATGGAGCAGCCACAGCTTCTCTGGGCAACCTGTGCCAGGGCCTCAGCACCCCCACAGGGAAGGATCCATATTGGGATATAGGGAGAGGTATGGCCAAAGCCCTGGACAGGTTAAAACCTGAGATGCTCTGGCTCCTGGGAGGTTTTGGAGCTGTGCACAGTGGGAGTGGGATGAGGTGGGGAGATCATGGGGACCAGGGCCTGGAGGCAGCTCAGGAGGAGCAGGAAGGAAGGGCTGGCAGGGAGAGCGGTCTGGAGCTGCTGGCAGAGCAGCCAGGAGCACAGTCCCAGGCTGCGTGGGGTGCCGGCACCGGCCCCAGCCCTGCCCTTGGCCCCGGGCCCTGCGGCGGGCGAGAGCCCTTCGAGGAATCGCTGCCACACCGCCCGTGCCCAGCCTGCCCTGCTGCACCCACGGCGAGGGTGCCCACCACAGAGGGGCAACGGGGCGTGGGGGACGGCGGGCAAATGCACGGGGGGAATCTGGTGCCATTTGTCCCCGTGGGCTCCTCACCAGGATCAGGCACCAGCCAGCTCGTGCCAGGGCAGCCGTGCTGGCACAGAGCAGTCTGAGCCGGGGTGCCCCGGGCTCCAGGAAGGCTCGGAGGGCTCCGGCTGTGGAGCTCCATCCTGCAGCCTGCTCAGGCACTCGGGAACCTCGGATCCCCTGGCGCCGAGACCAAGGACGGTCTGCAGGCGGGCGGTACAGCTGGAGAGCCGCTGCTGACGTCGTTGTTCTCCTCCCCGACAGACGCCGGCGATGCCACCGGGTCACCCGCGACTTCAATGTTTAACGAGATGCTTCAATATTTAATCACACGTCGCTGTGGGCGCCTGCACCGGAGAGGCTGCTCCGCTGGCACGGTGGCACAGGGATGGAGAGGTCCTTCTGCTCCAGCAAAAAGAGGCTGGAGGCAGTGGGTGTCCCCTGGGGGGGCACATCTCCGTGCATTCCCAGCACTCCCCCAGCCCGGAGTCCTGGGCAGAGCTTGCCCGCAGGAGCCAGGCTGTTCCTCTGGGAATGTGGCCTCGAGTCTGGCCCCACCGCCGAGCCTCCTGTGCCTTGCAGCCCCTCGGGGGTGGCTGTGTCAGGACCATCCTTCCTGCTGCAGGAGTGAGGATCCCTGGTGCTGCTCCCCAGGCAGGAGCTGAGCCGACCCCTTGGCACAGGCACCGCTCCAGCGCGGGCAGGGCCGGGGTTTGTTGTGGGAGCTGTGGCCACAGCTGGGCTGGCAGCTGATCCCAAAAACACGACAAAAACAGCGACCACAGGCCAGAAAGTTGCAGATGGCCTGGAGCAGGGAATGCTGGAGCGAGGAGCTGCTCTCTGCTCAAGTCCAGCTGCAGTGAGCACACAGCTGATAAGCCCCGCTCCGAACTGGAGTGCATCCCACCACGGGGCTCAGGGCATGGCAGAACCCCTGGGAGGGCAGGACCCCTGGGAGGCAGCACAGACTGGCATTCAGGGCACAGTGGGAAGGGGGAATTCTGCAGAACTCAAGAAAGAGAATCAAAATGGGCTTTGCAATCCAGCGCAGCAGAGGGAAATAATATGGGAAAGGGAAACTGGAGGTCTGGGTTTGCTTCTGTAAAGAGAAGGGGGGAAGAAAAGAGCTGGGAATGCAGGCTCCCATTCCTGTGGACGAAGGTAGTAAGTGTGTGGAGGGAAGAAGTGAAGCATTCCCTGGGTTTGCATTCTGGATCCCTTCCCAGTGCCCCCGGGATGCTGGATGTGGCCAGACTCTGGCTTGGCCTGCCAACAGCAGTGCCAGCCTCCAGGCCAGGCTGTTGCGAGCCTGAATCAGACCAGGAGACCTCTTCAGCTGCTTTATTTTTTTGGGATTAGAAATCAAAATCTTTATTATTAAATACTAACACTTGGAAAAAAAAATCCCAAGGCTGGGCTCCTCGGTTGCCAATTCCATCGGTGCCAGCGCTCCCGGCTGGCAGCTCCTGCAGAGCCGTTATCTCTGGGAGAAATCGTTACACAATCCTCATTCTCATGCTGCAAAGGGCTTCGTTAGGGAACCCGGACATCAAAGCAGACCCAGAAACAACCAAGTTTCTGTTCATAATCCAAGATGTTCGAGGAGGATCAGGAGTCTGGCCTTGCAAAGTGCTCCAGAGAGCAGGTTGGGCTGGATCCCAAGGATGGACAGCTGCTCCTTCCCCTGCAGCATGACAAAAAGTTGTGGTTTATAATGTGTATGTGAGGGGAGAGCAACGTGGAAATCCTTTCCTGAGCCAGCAGGCACAGGGAATTAACTGGGAGTGAATATGCATCATGTGTGGACTAAGTGAACAAGGAGTCTCCGTTCTGCTGCCCGGACACCAGGAAGGAATGGCTCCAGCAGAGTGGAGTGAGATGCTGGAGTGGGAAGAGTGTTCCCTACATGTCTCTCTTCCCTGCATCCCTCCCTCCAGCTAACCAGAGGATTCTCCAAATCCCTGTGTTTTATGGTTTCTGAGCTGTCAAACGCTGCCGGCTGAGGCTGTGCCGGTGCCGGGGGTGAGGGTTTGCCCCAGGGCTCCCCCTGCTCTCTGTGCTCCAGGGCACTGTGGGCTGTGGGACGAGGCCAATGCATCGTCCTGCTCTAATGAACTGCTCTCCCAGTCCATGGACAGACCAATTTGGCTCCTGTCTCCCGGGCAATGAAGCCCTGGCTCGTGACCCCGCTGGCTCTTGAGCTGCCGGGAAGTGGCTGCGGCTCAGCCGAGGTAACCACGTTATCCCTGCACTGCCCATTAGTCCTGATGGGAAGGAATGGCCCTGTAGCTTCCCATTAGAACTAATGGGCATCACTGGAGCAGCCTGCCCAGTGCAGGGAAGCTGTGCCCAGAATAGGGAAGCTGTGCCCGGCACAGGGAAACTGCACCTGGCATGGGGAATTTGTGCTGTGGGAGCAGCCAGAGGAGCAGGAGCAGGGATAGCACTGCAGGGAAACTGCCATGGGCAGGCAGGGGCTGATCCCCCTCTGGGAGGGAGGATGAAGGAGGGACACAGCTTCCCTGGGATGCAGGTCCCAAATCTCGTGGAGAGTGGGGCGGCACCAGATACTGCAGAAACAGGTCGGAGCCATCAGATCCCCACAGGGAGATCAGGGTTAAGGCACAATAATTCTAGGATTTTCAAAGCAGCTTTTAATTTTGGGGGATCCATGAAAGAAGATCAAAGCCCACAGATCCTGCCAGATCTGTAATCTTCACAACAGCCTCAGCTGCTGGATTAACCTTTGTTTCCTGGTTTTCCCTGAGCAGCCTGTTCACTTCCCAGCAGCAGGCAGAGATGCAGTGCAAGCACAAATACAACTACCTGCTCTCTGTTCTCCAAAACTCAGCACTTCTCACGAAGCAGGAGCCCAATCCAGGTCAACCTTTGCTGGTTTTAACAAAGCTGTTTCCCTCGGCCGGATTTGGATGAGGCTGAAACTTTTGGAATTGCACAGTGATCCAACATAAGTACCAATGATTTGATGTGTTCCCTGACAGAGTGTGGGTTTAGATGTGATCTTGGCAAGGAATTCCTCCCTGTGAGGGTGGGGAGGCCCTGGCCCAGGTTGCCCAGAGAAGCTGTGGCTGCTCCTGGATCCCTGGAAGTGTCCAAGGCCAGGTTGGATGGGGCTTGGAGCAACCTGGGCTAGTGGAAGATGGTGGGAGGTGGCAGGGGGTGGGAGTGGAGGAGCTTTAAGGTCCGTTCCAACCCTAGCCATTCCAAGATTTTTTGATTCTGTGATTACTAAGTGTCATAATTTCTTCCCTTTCTCAATGCAATTAGTGAAGAGGACAGAGGAGTCAGTGAGGGAGCTCAGCCTGATTGTAAAATGTTAAAAAGAGAAGTAAATGCACGGTGGGGGCAGCTCTCAGTGCCACTGACGTGGCTCTGCTGACCTCGGAGCCCGGCTGGCAGGGCAGGTGGCCAGCAGACAATGCCCACGGTGTGCCCGCCACAAAGGGGCTCTTCTTCCCCCAGAGCATGAGTGCCCACTTGCCCCAGCCCCTCCTTCTCCCCAAACAATGCCAGGAAAACCTTTCTTTGTGCTGGAATTCCCCTCAGTTGCTCTCACAGCCTCTGCTGAGCTCAGACCTGGGGATTTCAAAGCCTTCTTTAAAACCCTCATCTGGTGCCAAGGAGCAGCTGGTGGCATTGGGTGACTTTCCACACATCTCTGGGGTACCCAGGTCATGCCATTGCCCGTGGCATGAAGGGGCAGAGCGAGTCCTCATCCTGCACGTCCCCCTGTAGCCCCCACATTGCTCCCGGAGACCCCCGGGCCGAGCCCAGGACACGCTGCCCGTGTGTCACAGTCAACTCCTGCCCTTCCTGTCCTGTGCCAACATCAAATGGAACCCCACGGGTTTGCCCTGTTTCGTGTGCTGTGGGCAGCACCTCCTGTGCCTGGAGCTGGCAGTGGGGCTCCATCCTGCCCCAAAACCCCCTGGGGGTTCCAGAATCCCATGCTCCAGGCCCCACAGGACCCATGTACTCAATAGTGTCACTACACAGAGCAGAGGGTAGGAAGGTGTGGCACGACAGTGACAGGTCCATGGAACCAGCCGGGAATTGGAGACACAGCAGTGGCAGCAGGAGAGCTGATGCAAAACCTCCCCAGTGCAGCGAGACACAGCTTCCCCTTTCCTGCCCATGGCTTTGGGGGGGGTGGCAGGAACAGCACCAGAGCTGTGATGACCATAATGACAGCAATTAATGAAAACACCTCTCCGTCTTTAAGCCTGTCGCTGTTATCCCACTGAGTGCTCTGCACCCTGGGATGATCCAGGGGCTGGATCATCCTGCCCCTGGCACAGGGAGCTGGGCTGGCATCGAATGCCTGACGGGCCAGAGCTGCTGCTGCTCCTGCTTGGTCATTCTGCTCAGGAGCTTGGCTACTGCAGGCTTTGACAGGCTCCATCTTTATAGCTTATTTCATGTTTTGAAAGATTTATTTGAATAAATTGCCAGATGAAATACTGCTTTCAACTCGCTGACCTGCTGGGCTGTTGTAGCCTTCCAGCGGTGCCATCAGGGAAAATTCCAGCCTCAGAAGTTCTCCCGGTATAAATGAATTGCCTCGGAGGTGTTTTGATGCAGAGCTGCATTAAGCAGAATGGGGGTTTGGTGACTGTGTTTGTTGGTTAAAGAAGAAAAGGAAACTTGTCCGTGTGTTTGAAGGGCTGGGTTGTTTGTCATGGCCGGCGTGGGCTGCACGGGGAGTGGGAAGCTGGGAATGCCATGGAGGGATAACACTCATGGCAGATGCTGAATGGAAACTGGAGCTGCTGCCCAGTTCCTGTGCCTGGAGTGTCATGCTGGAATGTGGTGGTTGCTGTGGAGACTGCTTGGAACACAATGGAATTTGACAGGACAAGAGGACACAGCCTCACCTACACCAGGGCAGCATCAGGTTGGACATCAGGAGGAATTTCATCATGGAAAGAGTGGTCAGCCATTGGAAGGGGCTGCCCAGGGAGTGGAGTCCCCATCCCTGGAGGTGTCCAAGGAAGGACTGGACGTGGCCCTCGGTGCTCTGGGCTGGGTGACAAGGTGGGCATCGGGCACAGGTTGGACTCGATGGTCTTGGAGGTCTTTTCCAACCCTAATGATTCTGTGTTTCTGTGAAATATGTCTTAAAGGCATTTTTAGGTGTTATTTCTCCAGAGCCCTCCCAAGATTGATGATTTCAGTCTCCACACCAGTGCCCTCCTGCCAGAGCCAGAGCTGAGCGAATCTGAGCTGCGCCTGCCCTCTGGGCTGAGCCTTGGAATCCTGCAGCTCTGCTCTGCATTGCTCCTGGCGATGGCATGTGGTGCCAAGGCTCTGCCAGCTCTGCTCCAAGCTGGCTGCAGGCTGGGGAGCACCAGGCAGGGGGCACTGGGCACTTCTGGGATGCCTCAGTTGTCCGAGGCTGCAGGACAAGGCATTGGCACCTGCCCACAGCTGCAGCCCCAGTGTCTGTTGGGGTGTGGTGGCCTTTGCCATGCTCAGGGGTGCTGGCACGGGGTCGGAGAGGGTGGCTCTGCCCTGGCAGAGGTGGTAAATCCCAGGATTTGGGAGCAGCTGGGCTGCAGTGATGGAAAGCGGCTGCAGAGCTGGGCTTGGCAGCGCCTGCTGCCTGCGGGTTTGGTTTGCTGATCCCTCATCCTCAGGGCTGCAGCAGCCACTGGGATTTAAACTGACAGCACGGAGTGACCACAGCTCCAGCTTGGCACAGGGATTGGGTGGGAGGGGGTGAAATGAGAGAAAAGCACCCCCAGCTCAGCAGCAGCACAGTCCAAAAGCAGTGGTGAATCCATGCCCTCACCCTGCTTGGGACTGTTCTGGGCTCCCAGGAGGTGGTCACGTCAGAGGTCCCTGGTTTCACAGCAGATTTCTGTGAGGGTAATCACTGCTGGAATGCTGAAGGGACAGGGGATTGGATTCATTGGAGTCAGACCTCACTGGGGCCAGCCAAGATTTCCTTCTATACAGGAAATAAGTTAACAGCACAGTAATAATATCAATGTATTTAACAGAATAATGGAATCATGTTTTGTGGCAAAAGACCTCCAGGATCATTGAGTCCAACCGTCTGTAAGTAGGAAAGGAATTCCAGACTTTGATCGTGTGGCTCTGGAGTTATCCTTGGAGGGCACTGGGAAGCTTTGTGTGCACAGCCATGTCCTGTCATTCATCATCATCATCATCATCGTCATCCACCTGAGCTGATCCTCTCCCAAACTGCTGGAATGTGCAGCTCTGGGGCACCAGGCAGGGCACAGCAGAGGGGTAACCACGGTGTGTCCCACCCATGGCGGGGTGAGGAGTGTCCCCGCTGCCACAGCGAGAGCTCCGGGTGCCTCTGGAACAACTGGCACAACCCGGGGCACAGTGTGTGGTTTGTCAGTGCCCTGTTATTAATAGTTAATCAGCCTGCTCTGTATTTCAAAGCGTGTGGGCAAGGGAGGGAATTGCCAGCAAAGCAAACCACTTAACTCGGAGTCGCGTTTCTGGCGCGGAGCCTCCGAGGAAACGCTCTCCAGGTTTTCCTGGAGAGCTCATTACGGAGACAATAAAGGCCCAGGATAAATAGGATGCAACTGTTATTAACACGCGGTCCCTGGAAACTGGGCTAAAAAATCCTCGGCACTTGGACAATAAAATTGTGTCCTTGATCCGAGTGGTAGCGTGTTCATCCCGTTGCCATGGTGACGGCATCCTCCAGCGCTGCTCCCAGCTGCTCCCGCACGTTCCCGCTCGCTCAGATCCTCCGGGCCGGGGTGTTTGCATCTGAAACCAACAGCAGTGCCTTCACCAACTGCCATATTCCATCCATTTCACAAAGTATCCCCATTTATTCCTGCCTCCTTTCCCACACACTGTGAATAACGGGAGTTTCGTCAAGGCAAACTCCTGCTGGCACGTGCCATCGCCCCGCTGGGCACGGAGAGCTGACTCCAGAGGGAAAATTTACAGCAAATTGGATCATTTGGCTTTGTTTAGAGGTCTGTGTCTGGGGAAATTGGTGATGGAGAGAGGGCTGGGTACTGGAGGCCACCTCTTCTCCTCCTCACCTGTCATCCTCCTCCCCTCCCCACCTTCTCACCTCTTCACCTCTTTGCACAGAAGCCATGTGTGCTCCATGGTGGTCATAGTACCATGGAATGGTTCGGGTGGGAAGGGACCTGAAAGCCCATCTCATTCCACCCCCCCTGCTATGGGCAAGGACACCTTCCACTAGACCAGGTTGCTCCAAGCCTCCTCCAACCTGGCCTTGGACACTCCGAGGGATGGGGCAATGGGTCACGCTGGAAGCTCATTCAGAGGCACAGTGCAAATCAGAATATTTAACCCCAGGGATGAGCTGCAGGGAGGCACTGACCCTGGACACGTGCCATGTCAGGGGCCCATCCCATGGCCTGCACTCTGCCACCTCTGCGAGGGCTGTGGGTGCTGGCAGCAGTGAGGAGGCATCTGGGGACGTGTCTGGAGCCTGTGCTGGAACAGAGCTCATCTCGACTCAGGGGCTCATCTCAGAGCTCATCTCGACTCAGGGGCTCATCTCAGAGCTCATCTCGACTCAGGGGCTCGTCTCAGAGCTCATCTCGACTCAGGGGCTTGTCTCAGAGCTCATCTTGACTGGGAGGCACCACGAGCTGCGGGATCCACCACCCCCAGGGGCAGTTTATGCCGCTCCTTAATCACTCTTATTTTTAAAGACTGCATCTTGTTTCTAACCCAAGTGCGTCTGTTCCAGCCCCCAGAGGCTGGGTCTGTGCTGCTTCTCTTCAGTTGATTGAAGAGCCCTTTAGTAGCTGATATTTTCTCTCTGTGAAGGCATTTATGGATGATCATTGTGTCACCTCTTGCTCTTCCTCTGATGTATGAGAGCCTGAGCTCCTCGGTACTCCCCTGCCAGGCAGCTGCTTCCAGACCATTCCTGTCTCTTTTTACAACATCCCTAAGATTTTCCAGCATTCCTCCAGGAAGGATGTGCAGGGGTAGGAGCCTCTCCCCAGAGCCGACCCTGTATCCTGAACTCATCCCCCAGCGTGGGCAGCAGGGCAGGGGGGGATTCTGCCCCTCTGCCCCCTCAGATGAGACCCCCCTGCAGAGCTGCCTCCAGCCCTGGGAACAACAGCACAAGGACGTGGAGCTGCTGGAGAGAGTCCAGAGGAGGCCACAGAGATGCCCCCAGGGCTGGAGCCCCTCTGCTCTGGAGCCAGGCTGGGAGAGCTGGGGGTGCTCAGCTGGGGAAGGGAAGGATCCAGGGAGTCCTGAGAGCCCCTTGCAGGGCCTAAAGGGGCTCCAGGAGAGCTGGAGAGGGACTGGGGACAAGGCATGGAGGGACAGGACAAGGGGGAATGGCTTCCCAGTACCAGAGAGCAGGGATAGATGGGATATTGGGAAGGAATTCAGAGGGAGGGGAGGAACTGGGGACCTCTGGTTAGACTTGCTGAGACTGTGCTGGTGGCATCACCCTGTGCCATGTGCCAGCTCTTCTAGTCTGACTGGCAGTGCCATGAGGTGCCAGTTGGCCCTGCCATGGGGGCAGGTTGGCCCTGCCAGGGGGACACTTACCATCCTTAGAGGGTCCTGTGGGCCGAGGCAGACAGCAGTGCCCTGAGAATGGAGAAATCATAACATTCTGCTGTGTTTTGGTAAAAGAGTTCTCCCTCCAAAGGCAGCCAGAGGCCAGAAGGATGTCTCTGCACATCCCATGTGCAGGGCTTTGATTGGTGGTTGCTTCTGGGGGGTGCTTTTTTCAAGTTATCAATTTTGACAGCGTCTTCCTATGACTTCGCTGCCGTTTGCATTAATGCCTGTTTGTAGGAATTCCTGGCTGAATCCTGTAGTTCAGTGCCTGAGGGAGCCTGCCTTGAGCCTTGGAATCAATTCACTTTAGTACCTGAATGACAGAGCTCAGTGTAAAGCAAAATCTTGTGGCAATATGTTTTCTGTACTGGAGAGCTGAGAGGAGCTCACAGAACCGGCTCCCTCAGCACAGCACAGGGAGGATTGACTTTCAAACCATGAAGAAAAAATGGGGTAAATTGAATAGATGAGAAGTGAAAAAAGCAAAGGGCAGAAGCATCATTGTTGCTGTGGGTGTTTTCAAGGCAGAAGGGACCTCAAAGCCCATCTCACTCCATCCCTTGCCATGGGCAGGGACACCTTCCACTAGATCAGGTTGTTCCAAACCTCATCCAGCCTGGCCTTGAACCCTTCCCTGGCGCAGGGAAGGAGATGCCCTGAGTGCTGGGGTGCTCCTGCAGTTGGGAATCTGATTTCAGAGCCGGGAGCAGCACTTTGGCTGCAGCAGCTGAACCCCGTGCTGGCACAGTGGTCACATCCTCTGCAGGATTTCTCAGCTCCTCGCTCATCCCATGGTTTTTTTACTCAGGAAATCAGCGAAGGCGAAAATTTAAATGCAAACACAAAGAGAGGCTTTGGAGTGAACAAATTGGAAACCAAACTCAGTGGAAGAAGGAAAAGAGGCCGTGACATACACGAGATTTAGAAACAGCTCAGCCAAAAATGAGCCCGTTGTGGTTTTTTCCCCCAAGACAATTAATGGGCGGTTAATTCCTGTAGTTTTGAGGCATTTCTGGGTTACTCTGCCTGTGTTGCTCCCTCTGACTCTGGTTTTGAGGTTTTGAATTTAATGAGGGGCTGCCAGGGCAGGTCTAGGGCTGGTGCCACTGCGAGGAGCAGGAGGAGGATGGAGGGAGCAGAGGGGGCAAACCCGGCATGCAGTCGGGGAGCAGCATCCAGAGGGTTTTGCAGCTGCTCCCCAGACACCAGGGATCCAGCAGGAAAGGGAGGGGGCAGAGATGTTGGACAAACCCTGCCCCCCTGTCCCCGAGGGCTCTGTGGGGCTGTTTGTGGTCCCGGGATGTGCAGGAGCAGATTGCTGTGTCCTGCACGGGTGCGGGTCCGTCCCGGACACGGGGTGACATGAAGCGATGTGACACTGCTGTGTGTGACATCCCAGCCCTGCAGGAGCACTCGTGGCTGTCCCAGTCCTGCAGGAGCACTCGTGGCTGTCCACCCCGATCTGATCCGGCACTGAATCTGGGGCAGGCGCGGCGCCCTCAGCGCTGAATTTCCATTTTGTCACGTGCAGTTCATAACGTTCTTCCTCCCGCGGCCCCCAGGAGGGCAGGAGCCAGGAGAGGCTCCAGCACTGCAAGGTCGGACTGTTGTTGGTCATTCACGGGCAGGCTCAGCCCCCTGATGGGCCACAATGGACAGGACAATGTCCAATGATTTGGGGAACAAGAGTATTGAGCCTGAGAGGGACTTTGGACAAGGGCCTGGAGTGACAGGACAAGAGGGAATGGCTTTCCATTGCCAGAGGGCAGGGTTAGATGGGATACTGTGGAGAAATTCTTCCTTGTGGGAGTGGTGAGGCCCTGGCACAGGTTGCCCAGAGAACTGTGGCTGCTCCATCCCTGGAAGTGTCCAAGGCCAGGCTGGACGGGGCTTGTGGAAGGTGTTCCTGCCCATGGCAGAGAACGAGTTGGTCTTTGAGGTCTCTTCCCACCAAACCATTCTGGGATTCCATGGTTCTGTGAGTGCAGTGCCATGTGCATCCCCCATGCTGTGCAGGGAAGCAGAGTTGTGCTGTGGCTGCATGTCCCAGGACAGCCACGGTGCCTCAGACCAGGGTTTGGGAGAGGCATCTCTGCTCATTGTCTGAAATCTCATCTGAGAGCTCTCCCTTGGCACCCCGATCTCCCTGCCCCTCCTGCTGTGCCCCCCAGGTGGGACCAGGCTGCCTGTGCCTGCCTGGGGCTGGGGCTGTGCACATACAGATTTATTTAAAACACTATAGAGCCAGTCTTTATGAATCCTCTGCAAGGTCACCTTACGTGACAAAGGACATCAGCACTTCAGAGTCAGGCTCTGGAGTGATCCTGAAGGCTCACCCGGACACGAGGCTGCCACAGGGTCACTCTGGCATTGTGGCTGTGTGGGGACACCTTGTGCAAGTTACTGATTCATGAGGCAGGACAGGACTGCCCTGGTGGGAGGGAAGAGGAGGAGGAGGGAGAGGAGGCAGCAGGTGAGAAGGGGGCTGGAAGGGCTGTGGGCTGGCAGCTGGGCTCAGGCAGGGCGGTGGATGGTGGAGCGAGGAAGAGGAGGGGAGTTTACAGTTCTTGCTTGGCAGAAAGGATGGAGACAGGGCTGACTTGCACAGCAGCACTGGGGCTGGCAGAAGGAGCAGATGGCATGTTCAGAGTTACAGGGAAATATTTTAAATACACTTGCTGCTGGAGGACAGGCTTTTTTGGGACTTTTTTCTGACTTCCAGGGAAAACGCAGGGAATAAAGCTGCTGCTGCTGTTTCCAGATGACTTGACTGGTGATAAATGACATTTTAGGGCTAAAGGTGGTGGTTAGAGGCATGGCTCTGCCCTCCCATCCCTGTCCTCTCTCATGGAGGGAAGGAGCAGCAGTTTGGCTTCAGGGCACTGCAGCATCCACACAGGGAAGGACTCCAAAGCCCACCTTTGTTTGGATCAGATGCTCCTGTAAGTATGGACTCGTTCCCAAATGCCCAAATTTCTCTTTTTTCTCACCTTACTCATCATGTGTGCTGCCCCCCCCCCTTCCCCCCGTAGCCAACCCAACGTCCATGGTAGCCTGGCCGTGGTGGTTGGATGTTTGGAGATGCTCTCCTGGAGAAGGAGATGCCCAGGACAGCAGCTGCCTCCCCAGGAGAGCCCCTGACTCGCCGTGTTTGCACAGCAAGGAAAATGAACCCTGGGAAAGCACAACTGCTTCCCTTCAAACACCACAGCTGGATCCCTGGGGCAGCCCCCAGGCCCCCCTGAGTCAGGAGCTGGTGCCACTGCCGAGCTCATCCCAGCACAACCCAGTGAGGGAAATGGGATTTACTGTTCCATGGAGCCATGGTTTGAGCCCTTTGGTGTTATGCTGCTGTAAGGGGTGATTTTGGATTACAGTAGCAAGGGAAACAGGTTGCCCAGAGAAGCTGTGGCTGCCCCATCCCTGGAAGTGCCCAAGGCCAGGTTGGACGGGGCTTGGAGCAACCTGGGCTAGTGGAAGGTGTCCCTGCCCATGGCAGGGGGTGGCACTGGATGGGCTTTAAGGTCCCTTCAACACAGTCTGGGATTCTGTGATTCTAAGAGCAGAAGGCTTGGAGTCAAACCCCTCCAGCTGGATTCCTGCTCCCCAAGCCTCTCCTGTACCCCAAGCTGCTTCTGCCTCTTTTTCCCTGCAGCTGGAACATTTTGGGATGGGTGTGGTAAACAATGTCATTAGCAGGTGCTACAAGGTTGAGTTAATCCTTGCAGGCACCACCAGAGTCTGAAGGGGCACCATTTCCTCTCACAGGTCTCTGTTTCACTCTTACAGAAGCTGAATAATTCTCTTTGACAGCTTTTTGCTTTTTATAGCAGTAATTAGTCAGAAAGCATCGGCGTGACGAGCGTCAGGAGCTGTGCCCTGGCACTCCTGGTTGGTGCTCCAGGCACAGGGCTCAGGGAGGGCACTGTGCAGATTTAGGGGTGGGGGTGAGGTCAGGGGGTGAGGAGGGTGTGGGGCTCTGATGCTAAAACGGGCAAAACTGTGGCCTTTTCCTACCTAAATGTGCAATTTGCACTCGTGTTTTGAGGCACCTGGTGGGATCTGGGACGGCTGCTGGAGCCAGCCTGTTTATCCAGCCTGGAGTGATTACTGCACAAAATACCAACAAATAAAAAATGGAAGACTAGAAACTGATTTTGCAAGTTCAGTTGAGGTGGAAGGAGGGAGAAGGATTTGGGGGAGAAACCAGGTATTTAATGTGGTTTTAATCCTAGTTAGTCCCCAAAATACCACCAGATCAAGTCACGGGGGTGACGTTGGTGTAACATTGGCAGGATTGAGTGTTACTTTAACAGAAAGTGTTAAAGCTGTGGGAAGAATTTACTAAGGGAAATGGTGGAGATTTTGGCTCTCTTTGTCTAATTCAAGTCCCCCAAAAGCCACAGGCCTTGTGTATCATACCGTTAGTGATGCACGCCTGTCATTTTCAGGGGGTTTTTTGGGGCTTATTTTATTCAAAAGATAAAATTAGAAAGTCAGAGTTATCTGGCAGTTTCGGGATAGCTGAGTCTGGGTGGAATTGGAGTCGTCTGTGATTGTCTGCAGAAAGCCAGGCTGGAATTAATCAGCTCAGGGCAGTCAGTTCAGGGCTGTTTGTACAGCACAGAGCAGCTCAAAGGGGCAGCCAGGACAACATTTCCATAGGAAACCCCCCTGTTCTCACAAAAGTGAAGATGAGGAACAGAACATGTCCATGGCTGTTCCTGCAAACCTGCAGGTGGGATGTGAGCTGGAGGGATTTAACGGATGTGTGGATGTGGCACCTGGGGACCTGGGTCGGTGGTGGCCTCGGCAGTGCTGGGAAACATTGGACTCGAGGGTCTTAGAGGGCCTTTCCAGCCTAAAGGGCTCTGTGATTCCATGATTCTGTGAAGTCCAAGGCAGGGGTTGCAGTGGACAAAACTGCGAGCCAGGGACTGGGGAAGAGGCACCAAATCATAGAATCATAGGGTGGTACGTGTTGTGGACCTTATCCAGGGAAAAATGCAGAGCCAGGAAAAGGCAGGTGCTGCAAATGCTGCCACATTCCCACCTTGTTCCTCAGAGGAGGGTTTGCCTTCGCTCCAGTTAAAAGCAGAGCAGTGGCCCTGGGTGGAGAGGAGGTTACAAACAGCTCTCACACCTGATGCTGGTTGTGTTGTTTCCCTGTGGGCTTTAAGTGGGGCCCATCCCCATCCCTGTGCTCAGGGTTCCTCTCCCCTCCTGTCCACTCTGAGCTCCCTTTGGTGAGGAAGATGGATGCCTCTTCCCACCCAAGAGATTTTATTACTCTTGCAGGCACGGGCAGGTGCTGGATTTCCTTGCAGGAGCTGGGGAAGGGTCTCCTCATCCTGGGGCTTCTTCAGCTGTGCTTTCCTCTGCTGGTCTTGCAATCCCTGCTCTAACTCCGACCAGAGGAATCATTTGTACTCCTCTCCCCAGGCTGGGGCCCAGAAGCTGTAGTGAAGCTGTAGCAAATCCCTTTGAGTCGAGGCAAACTGAGACATTTCAGTTTTGTTGTTTAATTTTATCATAGATGTAAATATCCTGCAAGTCCAAAGCCGTTGGCAACTCCCCAGAGAGTGTCAGAACTGTGATGTGGATTTACAAACATTTAAGCCCTGATGTTGATGGGGATGTACTCGGGAAATTCAGTCTGTAAAGGCAGACAAAGCTTTTCCTTCCCTCTCTGAGGTCGGCTCAGCCTGTGCCCAGCAGGGACATGTCCCCTCCCAGCATCCCCCCTCCTGTCATCCTGCTGACCCTACAGCCTGTGCTGTCACCACCCTGCTGTCATCACCCCTCCTGCTGCTGCCTCCCTTGTTCTCACAGGTGAGGAGCTGGGACATCTCACCTCCCCGGAGATGTGCTGGAGAGACACCTTGCCTTGAATTCCCACCCTCTGGAAAGTGTCCCTCTTCTGAATCCAGTTGGGACTTTTAATCTAGGGGAAGATTTGCTTTATTTGTGGAAGCAAGAAGATGGATGTACGTTTTTCCTGTTCCCTGGTGTGAGCACTTCGCTTGGCAGGGAGAAAATCACAGAATCCTGGAATGGTTTGGGTTGGAAGGGACCTTAAAGCTCATCTCGTTCCACCCCCTGCCACGGGCAGGGACACCTTCCACCAGCCCACGTAGCTCCAGGCCCTGTCCAGCTTGGCCTTCATCACTTCCAGGGATGGGGCAGCCACAGTTTGGATGCTGATTTTTCACCTGTATTTAGTTTACAGAGCAATTCCAGCCGCTCTGTCCCGGTGTCCCGGTGCCTCCTTGTTCCCTGCTTCACGTTCTCTGCCAGCTACACAGCGATGCTTTGTCTTCTTGCAGCTTTTACATTAAAATCTTGGGAACTGGACCTGTTTTCCCAAGGATCCCTGTTCAACCACCCAGCAGTTGCAGCATCCTAATTGCGTTGCAGGCAGCTTTTAATCCTGTTAGTGCGTGTCATGTTGCTCCTGTATCAGTCTCATTTTTAATCAAAATGTTATGCCATACCAGGTTAAGTGTCTGCCAGAGTCTAAATCTATTAAATCAGCACCGTTGCCTTTATTAACCAATTTTTTAAATCATCAGAGGCTCAAATGGATTTGACAGGGTTCATTTTTCTCCAGGTTTGGGGTCTGCTCTCTGGTACCAGCAGATCCTTGATCAGATGGTGTTTGCCCCTGCTGACACTCATCCTTCTCATTTATTGGGAGAATCCTGTTTTCCATCAGACTTTTGAAGCTTTCTCATGTTGAGGTATAAAATGAGATGAGTTTTTGCATCACCTTGAAGCGCCCAAAGTCCCTGGCCCAAAGAAATTCCAATTTAAATGCTTAAATCTGGACTCTGCCAGGAGTTTCCTCTTCCTGAATGCAAATATTTGAATCCTGCCATTGGATGCTGACCAGGAGCTGGGTCCTTGCTCTGCAGGGCAGGGGAAAGCTAATTAGGCACTGACTAATTATTTCAGGTTCAGTCACCTTGAAATCTGTGACTGAGAGTGGGAATGGGAGGGGGAAAAGTGTTTGTGGCCACAGCCCCTGGAAGGAGATGCCAGTGTTTGGTTCTCTAGCAGATGGAGCAGATCTGAGTCAGGCACGTGGCTTTTCCTGGAAAAACTATGGGAAGGCACTTCCCCCTCCCCCAGCTGGGGGGTTCCAGCCTACCCGAGCCTAATTTATGGTAATTATTTTTAATATCGCTTTTATGTGGTGATCTATTGTTTTAATTCCATAACAATGCAGCAGCAGATATTAAGTGTTTCCAGCCTGGCCCCGGGCTCCCCGAGGCAGCATTTATTAAAATCTCCTTTTGTCCATATTTCATGTTTATTGCTGCCATCTTTAATTAAGGGAGGTAAATATGGCCAAGGGGGGCTGAGGGGCCTTTTTAACATGAGTAATTGGAAATGCACTCACGAGATGCTGTGGGAGGGGGAAGGAGCTCCTGGGTGTTATCGCTGCCTCTTCCCACCTCAGAATGGGGCAACTTGGCAGGAAAAGGGGTCTCTGCACCCAGGGTCTGGTGATGGTTTAAAATCAACAGTGAGGGAGGTGTCTGGGTGAAAATTCATTATCAACTGCTGGCACAGCTGTTGTTTTGGGCTCTGCAGATCCCAACCAGGAGAGATTTTAATTCAGGAAAACATCCTCTGGGGAGAGCTCAGATGTGCCATTTGTGGAGACATCCAGGATGGAGCCGTGCTGGGAACCTTCCGAGATCCTGTGTCTTTGGAGAAGGGTTTCTTTGGTGTGTTCCCTTTGTTAGGGCTCCTAACAAAGGAGTGTTCCTGCTTTCCCTCCCACCCCTGACACAGTGGCTGCGGAGCTGCCTGGCCAGAGCTGAGTCACTGTTTAGTCACTTCTCTCCTTGTCTCTCCTTTCCCCCCTCGCTCCAGAGAAACTCAGGACAGCCCCGACCTCTCCCGTGAGTCCTGCCTGACTGAACACACTGCAGTGGGTGAAGCCTGAGAGAGGAGGATTTTTCCCCTCTGACAGCAGTGCTGGGTGTGCTCTTGCTTTTCCTTATCCCTGGCAGAGCAGACGGAGTGGGGAATGCAGCTGGTTTGGGCAGAGGTGCTGCACCGGTGCTGGCACAGCAAACCTGGGGCTGAGTGAGCCCCGTGCAGGCAACAAAGGGCCTTCTGGAGCCGAGCCAGAGGCTCTGCACGTGGTGACAGCGGGGACAAAGATGCAGCCAGCAGCTGGGAGGCTGGAAAAAGGACACTCCTGCAGCACGTGGGGCAGGAGCCCTGCAGTGGGAGAAGGTGAGTGTCCCTTGGGGTGGTACAGGGAGAGGAGCCTCTGCCTGCAGGGATGGCTGTGTCACTAGGGAGGGAAAAAAGGGAACTTCCATGGTGGTAGGGAGCTGTGCTGCCCCTGCCTGTGCCCGGGCTGTCCTGGCCATGACAGGGAGCTGTGCCAACCCCAGTGGTACCCAGGCTGCCCTGGCAGCACTCCTGACTCTGAGTAAAAGGAGACTTTTCCTGGGGGGCTCATCTTCTGCCAGCCCTGAGATAATCCGATGTGATAGTGCAGGCACAATGACTTCATTACTGTAATTATTTTTATTGCCTCTGCAGGCCTCTGTTTTAAAATAAACTCAGGAGCCAGAGCACCGAGTTCTATCTCAGTACTGGGGGAAGGGTTGGACTGGGTGCTCTAGGAGGGCTTTTCCAACCTAAATGCTTCCATGATTCTATGATCTTCATCTCCTTTATTTCATTTTACTTAAAGGGCCAAATGTTCAGTTGTCCCTCAATGCCAGGTTCACCCAGCTTTGCTCACTTTTTCCCCTCTCCAGGTTACTGGGTGGGCTCAGACATTGCCACACAAGTGACACCAAGGATTTTAAACTTGGGCTTTAAGGATGGGAAATGTTCCCACAGAAGCTGGGACCCACCACGACATTGGGAGGATGGACAGTGCTCATAGATAGGACACTTCAGGCTTGTAAGCCAATTCTGGTTTCTCTTGACAAGGTAAAACCGACTGGCAGGCTCCTGCTTCCAGTCCATCTCCAGCTGCCCATCCCGGTTCTCCTGTGTTTGTCCACCATTGAGCCTCCCCAGCCCTTGCTGGGCTCCCACCTCATTCCAGAGGCTTTCTGAGGGGACTGTTTGCTCCACAGACATCCGAACTGGCTCCTGGAAATGTGAGCCCTGTGGATACCGGGGGACAGTGGCTCTGGGGGGAGCAGAACAGGAAAGCATCTGTATTTACTGTTGAGCTGTGGCACTGTGAGTACTGCAGTGTTCCCTGTGCGGATGCTCAGCCTGCAGCAGCTCCCATCACGTGCTCCAGCAGTCCCCTTCCATTAAGCTGAGCAGTTCCCATCGGCTGATCCAGGCTGTGGTGGGGCTTAGTGGCCATCTGGGCTCAGAACAATGACTTTCCCCACCAACACGAGTAATCCCCTCGTGTAATCCGGGTTTTCTCGGGAAATGCACCGGGCTGGGGAGTGTTTGTGTTCCCAGAGTGCTCCTGCAGGAAGGGCAGAGCCGTGGTACAAGGGGTGCTGAGGGCTGTGGTCAGAGCCCGCTGTGTGTCCTGCTCTGGGGTCAGGGGTGCAGGGGTTGTCTCTGTGGGATGGGGGCTCAGTGTGGGCCCCTGTCACGGGTGCAGGGGGGTGTCCCTGTGGGATGGGGGCTCAGTGTGGGCCCCTGTCACGGGTGCAGGGGTTGTCTCTGTGGGATGGGGGCTCAGTGTGGCCCCCTGTCATGGGTGCAGGGGGGTGTCCCTGTGGGATGGGGGGCTCAGTGTGGCCCCCTGTCCCAGGGAGGTGCAGCAGGGTCAGCAAATGGCTACTGTCAGTGGAGATCTGTCCTGAAATTCAGGTTGTGAACAAACTCAGCTGTCTCTGAGCCCCTGGGAGAGCCCTGGGCCATGTTTCTGTGGATTATTTTTATCTCCAAATATGAAATTCTCTGAGCAGTGTCAGTGCCCTGGCTGTGGTGGCTGTCTGGAACACAGACATGGAATTCAGACAGTTTCTTTTCATGTCTCTGATTTTTAGCATTGCCAGGAGTTGATTTTTAATAGTGATAAAGGAATTTGGACTTGGAGTCTGTAATGAGCTGGCCAGGCCTGAAGGGGATGGTTGCCTCTGTCCGTCTGCGATTCCCACGTTCTTTCCATGAGCAAAAATACCCCAACTGTTCCAGAGGGGCTGCCTTTTGGACCTCCCTGGAGCACTCCCAGGGATTGCCCTGGCATTCACTGAGGATTTGGGGAATGGGAATGGCTTTGGATCTCAGTTTAAAATGGAAGTGTCAGTGATGGTTAGAAGCCTTCAGTGTGCCCTGTGCTGTGCCCGCTGGCAGCACCTCCCTGGCTCTCCCATGGCCCCCCTGCCTGCAGCAAGGACAGGTTTTCGGGAGTGAGCCGCACCTGGCAGCGGCTCAGTTTGGATGTGCTCAGGAGTAGTGACCCTGAAAGTGCCAGGATGTGCCCAGCTGGTTTGGTGGTGCAGAACTGGAATACAAATTGATGGGCAGCCAACTGTGTTGGTTGGGGACCAGTCACTGCTGAAGCCTCCCACTCCAGGCTGTGGGCAGGGGAACCCTGTGCTGGAATCCCCTTTGGTCACGGACAGAGAGCTGCACCCTGGGAAGCTCAGCCTTTGGTGTGCTGGCACGGTGGGATGGGGCTCTGTGGCTTCTGAGACAGGGCTTTGCACATTGCTCACAGGTACAATATAAAACAGGGAATTAAATGATAAGTGCTTTGTAATTTAGTAGCTGAAGACTGTGCAGACATGTCAGAGCCCCAGCTGGCAGGTCCTGGGTGCCCCTGGCATTCCAGAGGCTGTGCCAGTTCCTGACCTTGGCAAAGTCACTGTGTGCTGCAGGTGCCCAAACCCACCGGGTCTGGGTGCCAGGGTTTTGGGGTGAGATGGCAGATCTGGATCCAACCTCAGTTCAGGGCTGAGAGCCCGGGGGGCCCAGGGGAGCCCCAGCCCTGCAGAGCAGCTTGGCCAGACCCCTCCACACGTGAGCAGCCCTGGGCTTGGAGACCTGGTCACTCCTTTCCTTCTGTCACAGAAAGCTGATGCTTCCCCAGATTTTGGGAAGCTGAACCCTTCCAAGCCCAGACTGCCCCAGGAGCTGCTGGTCCCCCCTCTCACTCACCACCTGTACTGCACAGAGGGGCTCTGCAGGGAGGGGTGGGAATGGGCTTTGTGGGGCTCCAGAGCACCTGGAACTGGTGGCTTTGCCCTCTTCCTGCCATGGGCTTGTTTTCCCACTGGACATTCATCCATCAGAGTGTGGCACTGCCCGTGGTCCCTCCATGGCTTTGGTGGCTGTGGCAGTGGGTGGGTTTGGCAGGTGGTTATGGGGGCCCGGTGGGTTCCCTCCCTGGGGGACACTCCTGGTTCCTCTCTGAGGTGCCGGTGCAGCAGGACGTGTCTGTGGAGCCGCAGCCACCCCTCCAAGGGCTCATCCCCAGCCGTGATGCTTTGTCAAACATCTTTGTGTTGAGTGGAGCTGAGAATCCTTTGTTCTGTCGGGTTTGATATGGAAAGTAAACACGTTAACATCAAGGCAGCGTTCCGGCGGCATTTGGGATTTGGCGGCTGCTCTGAAGCCGGGCGGGGTTGGGCGTTCCGGGGGTGCCGTGCCCGGGGACGGGGATTGCTCCGGAGCGATGAAAGCTGTGCGCTGCCTGCGCTGCTGCTAGTGGGATTAGATCACTGATTTGTGGAATATAATGTGGGAAAAGCATTTGCTGTTAGAAATCCGGGCTGGTTTTGTGGGCTGCTCTCCCCATTCACCCACCATCGAGGGGTGGGGGGGTGCAAAGAGGGTCTCGTTTCCTTACCAGGCTTTCCATCCCGGTGCAGTGATGGGTGGAAGGGTGAAGCCCTGGGTGACCTGAGGATGGACTTGGCCCTGCACCCCCTGCAGGGCTCAGTGGGCTGGGGGATGAGCCACAGTTCCCATCCCCTGATCTGGGCTGTGGTAGAGGTTACACAGCCATCCAGGCTTAAATCAACATTTTCCTACAGGAACACAGGTGCCTGGCAGAGGGGGACAATCCCCAGCCCTCCAGGGTTCCCTGCCAGGGGCTGTGACAGAGCCAAGGGGAGGTGTGCCAGTGCTCAGGAGAGAACACAGAAATAAGGTCACTTGTTTCTGTTTGGAAAAAAACAACGAAACAAGTAATCCTGCTTCTGGCTTGCTGTGGGTGGTTGGATCCTGCTGGACAGCTTGGGAAATGGATGGAATGACAGTTTTCCTTCCACTTCTCTAAGAGTTTGCCATGGAGGATGGCACATCCTTCCTGCAGATGTTACTGCAGATCCTGTCCAAACCTGGAGCTTTAAATACCAAGCCCCTCCTCTGTGCTCCAGGCTGGTGCAAAGGGATGGTTCCCACCTGGGGGCTGAGCTGGGCTCAGCCTTGGCCTTGTGCTGCCTGGGCACCTCCCCCAGGGGACCCGGCTGTGGAGGGCAGGTGGGGACACCCTGGGGGTGGCACTGGGGGCAGCATCGCCCGCTCTGAGCTCAAAAGGGCCTGAAGTTCCCTGAGGTGTTCACTGCACCATCCCAGTGCTGTGTTTGCAGGGAGATGTCAGCCCACATCACCATCCCCCAAATCACCATCCCCAGAGAATGCTTTGTGCCCTCTTGGGTTAATCTGAAAAGGTCATGTGTGACACTGGCATGTGACTGGAAGGACAGAGGCCTTTTGGGGGCTCTTTAAAAATAGAACAGCTGAGCAAAGCCCCATCCCCTGTGCTGGCACCACGAGAGCTCTGTGCTGAGCCAGCCCGTGGCTCCTTCCCCTGGCACTGTGTGTGTGGCTGGAGCAGGGCCAGGGCTGTCCATGGCTCCTGGGGGCTGCAGGGAACACGGGTGTTCAGCAGGAGGGCATCTTGCAGAGCCCTGTTCCCATAGATTGGAGCAGAGCAGAGCCAGCAGCCCTCCCTGGGGAGCACATGGGGGTGGCAGGGGCTGTGCTGTCCCTGCAGTCCCCCAGGGCTCATCCACAGCTGCAGGGTGGCCCCAGTGATGCCCTGGGACTGACTGGGTGTCCCTGTGCTGGGAGAGCTGGGGGGGTTCAGCCTGGAGGAGAGAAGGCTCTGGGGAGACCTGAGAGACCCTTCCAGGGCCTAAAGGGGCTCCAGGAGAGGGAGAGGGACTGGGGACAAGGGATGGAGGGACAGGACAGGGGGCAATGGCTTCTCACTGCCAGAGGGCAGCACTAGATGGGATATTAGGCAGAAATTATTCCCTGGGAGGGTGGGGAGGCCCTGGCACAGGTTGCCCAGAGAAGCTGTGGCTGCCCCTGGATCCCTGGAAGTGTCCAAGGCCAGGTTGGACGGGGCTTGGAGCCACCTGGGCTAGTGGCAGGTGTCCCTGCCCATGGCAGGGTGGGTGGACTAGATGAACTTTAAGGTCCTTTCCAACCCAGGCCGTTCCAGGATTCCGTGGGTCGGCAATTACTGGCCACAGCTCACCCAGGAGGGTGCTGCTTTCTTCCCAGCCAGGTCACCAGTCCTGATCTTCCTGAAAGGCTTTGACACACAGGAGAAGGCAGGGAGCCATGGAGAGGGAACGTGAAAGGTCAGTGTTCACTTCACAAGGCTTTTGTTGGGTCCCAGGTGAAAGCAGGCATTTGCATTTAATTGAATATGTATTTTGAGATTTTAAACCCAGAGGCAAAACAAAGGCCTTGCTGAGATGACAAACATATCGCTCCAGAGCCTGTTCCCAATATCAATCCAGCAGCCTTTGGAAGTAAAACCGCAGCAGCCAAAGCAGTTTTTCTTTCTTTCCTTTTCCACAAACCACAGCCCACTGTAAATACTCAGTGTGGACCTGAGCGGCTGAAACCTTAAATGAGAAAAGAACTGGTGGATTTGTAGGGTCTGTGTGTGATGCCCAGGAGAACAATCCATTCTGCAGTTCCAGGTCAGCTACTCTTTCAACCTAAAACCCTAGAAAAGAGAGAAAAATGTGCTTAGAGAGAGGGGAACAAACAAGTTGGCTCTGGATGACCCAGGAAGCAAAGTGGAGATTTTTTGGTTTGGGTTTTGAGGGGTGGTTTTAGTCCTTGGTGCCTCCCAAAGCCCTGTCCAGGACTCCCTGGACCCCTTGATGGAGTGAGTGGCACCAGCACGGGATGGGCCATCCCCAGGGCTGGACTGCAGCAGTGGCAGCCCTGGGTCTGTGATGCCACGGGCTGCAGGTGGCAGGAGCCTGAGTTGGCACCTCCGGCACCAAGTCAGTGCTTTTGGCTCCCCGTGGGCACTGGGCTGGTGTCAGGGAGTGGTTTGGGTGACCAGGGAGACGAGAGGTGATCTGTGACCTGTCACTTTTGTGGCATTGCTCCCAGCAGGAGCTCCAGCCCCTGCCCGCTGAGGCGGCTCAGCACAGGGCTGGGCACAGGGAGGCACAGGCCAGGGTCCTGTGCCAAGCAGGGCAGGATTTTGGAGGGACAGGCACCATAAAACACCAGTTAAAGGTTCTGCCATCATTCCAGGTTCTCGTCTGAGCGTGCTTCTATCTCAGCCCTGTGATGAATAAAACACAGGCTCTCTGAAGTCGACCCCCAGCTGCTCAACAAGCTTGTAGAGCGTTCAGTGGAGAGCTGGGCTGTGATCAGACCTGCTGCAGCCCTGCTCACACGCTCCCGGCCCAGGCTGGCAGCTGGCAATGCTCAGCTCCCAGGTGAGCAGAGGGAATGCTGTGCTGGAGCCCCTGCCTGCCCCTCTTGGCCAAGGCTTCAGGGGAAAAGGGGCCGGGGCTGGTGCCCTTTCCTTGGAGAGCTCTTGTTTGCCATGGGACGGGCTGTGCTGCTGCATCCCTGCAGGAATGTGGCCTCAGAACCTTGGAGGGGGTGCTGGGGGCAGGGTCCCCTTCTAAAGGTCTCTCCACTTTCCATGTCCCAGTGCTGTCTGTCAGTGCCTGCAGGAGCTGCCAAGCTGCCTTGGTGGCAGAAGGGCTGGGCAGGTTTGCTGCTGCCCGTCCCAATCCCCCTGAATTGAGTTCCACGGGCAAAGGTCCTGTCTGGGGGAAGGGGAGGGGGGAGCAGCACAGCATCCCTGCTGCCCACAGCATCCCTGCTGCCCACAGCATCCCTGCTGCCCACAGCATCCCTGCTGCCCACAGCATCCCCACTCAGCAAGGGGTGGCCCAGAGCACGCTGGTGCTGGCACAGCCTTCCCCAGCCCCCCTTTTGGAAAGAGGGCTCACAGCAGCATTTTCTCCAGTTTAAGCTTTTCCAGCCTGTGAGGCTGCTCTCCACAAGGCTGGACTCTCCTCTCTCTCTCTCACCTGTGCTCCCTGTTTGGTGCCCAGGGTGTTATCTGAGGTTTGTCCCCCCGTGTTATTGATGAAATAACGTTGTTGTGGTGCAGATTTCCCCTGCAGTGCTGGGGTCCGTGTCTCATCTGCTGCTGAAGGCACTGTCACATTTATTGGGAAGTTTCTGCTCCCTGCCCCTCTATTAGTGGGGATCATTTTACACCTTGAAAGGACTCTCTGCCTCCCCTGAAAATCATCCCCTGGGATGATGAATGCTCTTGCAGCCCGGTGCTGTCTGTGGCTATAAAATCCAAGTCCTCGTTGTTAATATTCAGGGAGCAATGCCACATCTCCCAGGACAAATATCTTCCCGTGGCTGGGTAAATCAGAGTTCATTATCATGTTAATCTGACTGATTGCAGTCTCCCAGAAGGATTCCACATATGGTCATTCTTGTAGCACAAATAAAAGCTGGTTTGCCTCAATCACGGGGGCTCGAGCTCCTCTCTTGGTGCCTGATGGTCTTTATTCTCGATGTGCAATTCCAGGAGATGGAAATATTAATTGTTTAATTGTTTTTGAACCTGCTCTTAGTTTTGAATACCTGCCTTGTGTTTGGAATCAGGATTTTCCCTTACTTTTGTTGTTTTGTTTCAGGTCTGGTTTTAAATCTGTTGGAGCATGAGCTGAGCCCCACCTCCCCCCTATGCATTTGGGAGCCTGCAGGAATCCATGTCTTTTGTGGGAAATAATCCTGGGGAAGCTGTAATCCTTGGCACTGGTCCTGGTGGAGGCCTGGTGTGCAGGGGACCCCTCTCATGGGGTTTTAGCTCTGTGCTCAGGGGTCTCACAGCTCACACTGAATTATCGCAGCCGTTTTTGCAACACAAAAAACAAGGGTTTGGGGACACTTGACACTGGTGGAGTACAAGCAAATGACAGGGCTCAGCCCACTCTCCTGGGTGTGCTGGATGCTCAGCACCCCCTCCAGCCCCACGCCGGGATGCAGCACTGGGGCAGTTGGTTCAGTGCGGCCACAGGGACACCCCGGGGCTGGTTTGGGGATTGTGTCTGTGGGAGCTGCTGTGTCCCCCCCACTGCCGGGGCCAGAGAGGGCGAAGGAAGAGCTGGACTGTGGCTTTGCTGGGCATCATTGCATCCCTCACCCCTGTGCTTCTTCCAGCGCCGCACTTCGCTTTCATGAAAAGTAAATTTTTTATGAACCATTTATAGTTTCCTTTCTTCCCTCCCCTGAGCCCTGTGCTGCAGTCGGCTGCTGGAGGGAAGGGAACGGCTCGGCAGGAGCGCTGCCAAGAGAGCCGGGGGTGCTGGTGCTCTGGGTGCCCGTGGCACACACGGATTTATGTTTGTGTTTGGTTTATTTTGCTTCCTCGGCTGCGAGTGCAGCAGAGCTGAGCACAGAGCAGGGCTCGTTCCCGCGGGTTAGGGAAGAGGATGCTGCTTCCAAAGGGCAGTTCCTCACGGGACCTCACAAACCCCTGTCCTGAGGGGTCTCCCCGATACCTCTGCAGCTACAGGGGTGGAAAGAGGAGGGCAGCTGAGCCTGTCCTGCCTCTCACAGCTCACCAGGGCTGTCCTGTCTTCTGCAAACAGCTGAGGGTTCCACACGCTCTGACCCAGCTTTGCTGGAGTTGGGAGATGCTGGACCAGGCTGGCAGCTGGAACTCAGGTCCATGGAAAGGTTTCCACTTTGCACAGGTACCAGAGGAGTCGACAGCCAGTGGGACCCCCAGGTACAAATCCAAAAGCTCAGGGACAGCAGCACTTGACACCAACCCTGTGGCACAGAGTCACTGAGGTTGGAAAACCCATCTGAGATCGTCGGGTCCCACCCTTCCCCAGCACTAACCCATGTCCCCAAGTGCCACATCCACACGGCTTTAAAATCCCCCCAGGGATGGGGACTCCACCCCTGCCCTGGGCAGCTGTGCCAGGGCTGGACAATCCATTTGATGAAGAAATTTTTCCAATTTCCAACCTGGCCCAGCTGGAGGCCGTTCCCTCTCCTCCTGTCCCTTGTTCCCTGGGAGCAGAGCCCGACCCCCCCCAGCTCCCCTCTCCTGTCAGGGAGTTGCAGAGAGTGAGAAGGTCCCCCCTGAGCCTCCTTTTCTCCAGGCTGAGCCCCCCCAGCTCCCTCCTGCTGCTCCAAACCCTTCCTAGCTCTGTTGCCAAAGCATTTCTGGTTCCTACGTGCTCCAGACAGTCTGACCTGCATTAGCAGTACCCTTCTTGTTTGCAGCAGGGAGGGCTGACTTCCTGACAAGGCAATATTCATCACTGGATGATCCCTATGAACATGTTTATTAACCTCTAAATAATATATACCAGAGCTGGTTGCACCGAGAGCCCTTTGCATGCTAATGGCAGGGGAGAGCCAATTTCAACAAGAGCCACATGGAGCCACTCCAGCCTGCATGAATGAAAAAAGGGACTTGAGTTATTGGAAAAACCAATTTGGTTTTATGGAGGGAGATTTTCAGTGCCTCTCAATTATAGACTTATAAATTCTAAATTTAATTCATAAAAGCTACATGGTAGCAGAATGTAAGGTGACATGTCATCAGTCACTGGGAGGGAAGGTATGGATTGCTGGAGAGCTGTCAGGGCTTGGGGATGCTCCGTGCATTCTCTGGAAGTGTCTGTGGCAGGATCCAGGTTGATGCAAGCCCGGAGCTCCTCAGCCCAGGTTGTGATTAGCAGATGGGTCATGATTAGGAGGTGGGGATGTCCTGCCTTGTGCTGGCTGATGTTGGGATGGATGGAGGAAATGACAGTTCATAGAATCCCAGGATGGTTTAGGTTGGAATGGACCTTAGAGCTCATCTCATCCCACCCCCTGCCATGGGCAGGGACACCTTCCACTAGCCCAGGTTGCTCCAAGCCCCATCCAACCTGGCCTCAAACACTTCCAGGGATCCAGGGGCAGCCACAGCTTCTCTGGGCAACCTGTGCCAGTGATGAAGGGAATCACTAATTCCAAGGAATGCTGGGGCTCCAGGTACCCCTGTGGGTGTTCAAGGGAAACATGGAGAAAAACTATTTCTTGCCTTACATGAGTCAGAGTGGTAGATTCTTTACTCCATCCCATTGCCAGAGGCGATGTGGGGTCCCCCTGGGAGGGTCAGCTCTGCTCCCCACCCGGCTGGTCCTGTCCCTGCAGCCCTGCCCTGCCCAGCTGGCTGGAGGCACCACACCCACCTGCCAGCCTCGAGCGGGACGGTTTACAAACCTCAAACATATCTTTCCTTTAATTAATTTTTAAAAATCCCTGTATTTAATCCACGGTAAATATTTGCAGGGTGTTAAGCTGCCGCTCTGGCAGCAGCCTGTGCTGGCTGTGCCTGGCTGGGACTCACTGAGGAGGATTTTGCTGCAGACAGATGGCCCTGACGCCGGCGCTGCAGCATCGGGATGGAGCCTGGGCGGGAGACATTCCTGATGGAGCTGGTCTGTGGAAGATGCAGTGCCTGGTGGTCAGCCCTGTCCCTGCTGCTCGGGGTCTGGTGAGCGCTGGCACTGCCAACCCTCGGCTCCAGTGCCATCCCCAGCTCCCGTGCCACCATCCATGCCACTGGCACCATTCAGGGAGCCAGAGCAGGCAGGGATGAGGGACCTGCACCCTGGGAGAGATGGGGCTCAGCAGAGGTACCTTTTGCCCAGCCAGGGTCTTTCCCAGCCCCCCGGGATGGGTGTTGGGGAGCACAGGGAATGGCTGAGCAGGATCGGTCCCACCTGGCACTGCCACTGTGGTGACAAAGGAGCAGGGAGGGACAAACTGCCCACCTGGGGACGTGGGCTGGGGGAAGACAGCATGGCTCTGCTCTGCTCTGTTTCCAGCAAGGTTCCCACTCCTTGCTAGGAAGATGCCAGGGCTGTGGGATTGTGCCTGGAGAGCTGCAGTGCTGGGCTGGGTAAGCTCAGGGGAAAGCACAGAGTGAGCTTTCCAAAGGCCTTGGGAATGTGAAGCTGTCAGGAAAACTCATCAAACAAGGAGACAAAACCTCCCCACATGCAGCAGGAGCAGCAGACAGTCACAGCCCCACCACCTTGCTTGCTGGGAGCCTGGCACGTGCTCCTGCCACAAGTCCCTGATTATTAATGGATTTAAAACTGTGCTCAACTGATGTCCCACTGTGGACTCTTTCCTAAATGGGACATCAGCAGCTGAAATTCTGTGATGGAGAGCCGTGGTGAACCTTCTGCACATACCAGCATGTGGAAGGTTTGAAAAACCTGCGGGGGATTAAGACGGGAATCGATAATCTGGAGTTTAAGGCTCCGAGAGTCCCTTCATTAGGAACTTTCCTTCTCAAGAGCTTTATAAACTTCTGGATCAAACTGCCTGGATAAGTCTTGAAGATAGAAATTACCGTGTCAGCAAGGAGGAAGGATTAGAGATAACAGGGAATTAATACTGAAATGCATATGCTATAAATATAACTGGATTACACTGGAGTTATGTAAAACCCCTTTTCCTTACTCGGAGTCTCCTTGGGTGGGCAGGTACTGCGGGCTCTGGTGGGCTGTGGTGGAGCAGGTGGGCTCTCTCCTGGAGTCCTGGATTCACTGATGGCTCCCAGAGCATCTCCCCCTAGGATGTGGAGGAATGGTTTCAAACTGACAGGGTTAGGGGGGATATTGGGAAGAAATCCTTCCCTGTGAGGGTGGGGATGCCCTGGCCCAGGTTGCCCAGAGAAGCTGTGGCTGCCCCTGGATCCCTGGAAGTGTCCAAGGCCAGGTTGGACGGGGCTTGGAGCAACCTGGGCTAGTGGGAGGTGTCCCTGCCCATGGCAGGAGTGGGACTGGATGGGCTTTAATGTGCCTTCCATCCCAAACCAGTCTGGGATTCTGCTTTATTCAGTCTGTGATCTCAGGGCACCTTTCTCCTGCCCCACATCCCCGGGAGGTCTCGGCACCTGCCCAGGAGCCGTGGGCACTGCGGGAGCTGCCGGAGCCCTGCCCTGGCAGGGACATGTCCTGTCCTTGGGGACACCTGCCCGACGCTGGGTGGGATATTCCAGCCCTCCTGCCCTCCAGAGCCCCTCCTTGGGGGCCCTGAGGGAGAGAGGGCTCAGCACAGGTAACATTCCCTGTTAGAGGCTGGAGTGCTCTGCTCCGGGCATCCTCACACATTTCTGGGCTGCTTATTCCCTGCCTGGAAATTAATATTCTCAGGCCTCTTTTTGCCCATTTCCTCCCATTTCCACAGCTCAGCTGAGGCTCTGGCTCCCTGAGAGGGCTGAGAGCTGTCAGTCAGGAGGACCTGGCCCTGCCTGCAGAGCCAACATTAACTTTGTCCGAGGGATGATAAATCCTGGGCTCGTACAGCACAATGCCCGACTTGGAAAATGAAGCATTTAAAGCTCAATATTGCAGTCAAATTGCTGGTGAAGATCTCTTCATGTTGGCAATGGAGCTGGAGGGCCTTTGATCTCTCCCAGCTCAGATGTTGCTGCCAAAGAGACTTAAGCTTAAACTTCACTTTGTAAAATAGACTTTTTTGACAGTTTCCTTTAAAAAAATAATCTCCTCCTAAGCCCAGGAAGCAGGGACGAGTGGGCAGCCCACAAGGAGATTTCCAGCCCAAATAACACAGGAAGGAGCTGCTTTCAGCTGCTGCTTTTACTTCTGTAAATCCTGGGCTTAATCCGCAGAGCGGCCGTGGGGGAACGTGGTGCTGGAGCCCAAAAGTGCAAACGCTGGGGGGGGCTGGGGGTCAGTCTGGGGGGCTGGGACCAGGGGGCTGTCAGGGTCTGGCTGGTGGTTCAGCACTGCGGTGGGGCTGGGCATCAGAGTCAGGCTGGAGGTCAGGCTGGGGGTCTGACAGGGTCAGGCTGGGGGTCCAGGACCGTGCGGCTGGGACGGGCTGGGAGTCCAGCACAGCAGAGCTGGGGGAGGCTGGTGTTGCTCCATGTGAGCTGTGTTCTCCCAGTCCCTTGTGGCCATCTGGACTCCCTCATCCCCCAAACCTGGAGTGCCACCAGGCACTGGGGTCCCAGCCTGCAGCACAGAGCTGTCCCTGGGCACAGTGAGTTCACAGCCCCAGGACAGGCTGGGGACACTCCTGCCTGAAGTGAGCCCTTCACTCTTTTTCAGATGAGCTGCTATTTTTAAACCTCTCTTTTTTTTTTTCTTTTACTTTTTTATCTGTGGATGACCCTAATTTTGGCTGAGGAGCTTAGAAAAGCAAAGAATGCAAGGTTACTTTAATCTTCCTAAAGTTTAAAACTCCCCTGGGGTTCTGTGTTTGCCAGTGCTGCAGGTGCCCATCTCCCTGCAGAGCCTGGGTTCTGTTTTGCAGCACATTGAGCAAGATTCTTGCACTCAATGGTGCTGAATTTCTGCATCCTGCACTGTGCATCTTATGGACTTCCTCAGAGGCTGGTGAGAGCTTTGAGCTCCTCCACACTGGGAGGGGACTGGGATGCTGGGCTGGCAGTGGCTGGGATGCAGGTTGAGGGCCAGGTGGGTCCCAAATGGAGTTTGCTGAGCTCTGTTGAGAGGCTGAGGGACAGAAAACACAGCTCTGCAGGTTCTCAGCTGCCTGTGCCACGATGCAGCTCCTGCAGCCTGGGCTCAGCTCACACCAGAGCAGGGCAATCAGGGGCGTTATGACCCAGAACAGCAGCGTGATGGTGATCCCAGCTGTCCTCTGCAGCCCCGTGCTGGAGCAGCAGCAGCAGGGCCGTGCTGGCTGCCCAGCCCAGCCTCCCCTGGAACACTCCTATCCCAGTGCCCTGTGGTTGATAACAGGGACACAGCCCCTACGGCCCCCAGAGGTGTCTGGGCACAGGGCTCTTCTCGGCTGCACTTCCTCCAGGGTTTGTAAGTTCTGAGTCATGGAATCCCAGAATCCCAGACTGCTTTGGGCTGGAAGGGTCCTTACAGCCCACCTCATTCCACCCCTGCCATGGGCAGGGACACCTCCCACTAGCCCAGGTTGCTCCAAGCTCCGTCCAACCTGGCCTTGGACACTCCCAGGGATGGGGCAGCCACAGCTTCCCTGGGCAACCTGTGCCAGGGCCTCCCCACCCTCCCAGGGAAGGATTCCTTCCCAGTATCCCATCTAACCCTGCTCTCTGGCAGTGGGAATTGTCCAATCACAGTTCCTGATGAGGAGTCCTTCTCCAGCTTCCTTATAGGCTCCCTCAGACACTGGAAGTCCTTGGCAGGTGTTGGCATCCACAGCAAACCCTCGGTGTGGTGTGTGCCAGCCTGGCATCCCGGTGTGTGCCAGTGCCTGGCCGTGGTCTCCCCATCAGCCCGGGCACCCCGAAGGGCTGACCTCAAAAACCTTCAGACAGACAGGAGTCTCATTTTATACGAACACATAAAGATCCAAACACAGAATATTTAAGCTGGTGTTATGCAATGAGAGCTCTTTTAAGTCGTGATTTGTAAAGGCAGTTCAGATAATTTCCTGAAAGACATTTTGCTATGATTAATTTAGAATATGTTTAATTCAAGTTAGAGAGATCAAAGAGGGAACATTCCCCCTGTAATGCCATTGTGGTTTCACACTTTCACCACATTCCAGGCACTGGGGGGTGTCTGGTTTGTCCGTCCTTGCAATTCCTCCATGAAAATTGCAGAGGAAAGCATTCCATCCTGCTTTGGGGCAGGAAAAGGGAGAGGAGCCTGGGGCAGATCCCTGTGACATTTGCTCTGGGAGGTGCAGAGGGCTGGGATGCTGGGGGGGATGTGGAATCAGCGCTGCACTCCTGCAGCAGTGGCTCTGGGCCTGAGAGCCCTTTGGGTCTATCTGGGAATGATTTAGGAGTGTGTCTTTGTTTATGCATTTTCTGTTATTAGTTGTTTTAACCTCTGTGTCTGTGCCAGACGTTCCTTTAGCTCAGCCTGCAGACTGACCTTCTTTAGGGGAAGAGAATAAGCCCAACATTTATTACTATTTTCTGGATGATGAGGGAAGAGGTCCAGCCTCCCCAAAGCAGGTAACAGCTGAGCTGGGAAGGTGATCCCATGCCTGAGAGGTGAGCAGGGCCCAGGCTTTGTCCCACTGTTCCCAAGCTGCTGCCACCGTTTGTCTTCTCTCAAGCTGCTTCAGTCCTCATTGAAAAACTGAATCCTATTTAATGAGCAAAAAGTAACTTGCTCTGGTTCAGGAGAAGGGATTTGAATTCAGGTGTTGTTCCTCCTCCCTGTCTGTGCCCCTGTGCCCGGGCTGGGCAGTGCTGGGGACAGTGATGGATGGTGCACACAGAGCTTGGTCTGCCTATTAATAAAGCACGATCCAGGCCATGGTTTTCCGAGTTCAGCACCTAAATCCATATCCTGGCTGACGGTGGAGCAGCCTCGTTTCCCGAGCAGCAGCTGGCAGTGCCAGTGCCCAGCACAGGCTGACCATCCTGGCCAGCAGCTCCAGTTTGGCCAGAGGCATTTGCTCCCTGTCCCCAGGCACAAGTGGCAGCAGGGCAGTGGGTGAGGGGCACAGGCTGAAGGGACCTGTGGTCCCTGGGAGGGAGTTCCTTTGTGTTTTGGGAGAATGGATGGGCACTGCAGCCCTGGATCGAGCCCAGGGCCATCCACAGCCATGTTCCCAGTGAAGTAGCAGCCCATGGGGACCCTTCCTTCCAGCCTCCCAAAGGGATGTCTCTGCCAAGGGAGGGCTGCAGGGCAGGTGGGCCCTGGGGTGCTGGGGGGCACTGGCTCTGCTGGAGCTGATCAGCTGCCTCCAATGCCAGTGTCTGCTCCTTGAGCCGTGCACAAGGGACAGGGGCATGGCTGCTGTGGGTGGCCCTGGGGTCCCTCCTGCTCCCCATGTGTCTTTTCTCCCAGCCATGGGCTGGCATCTCGTTCCCCTGTGGGTTGGTCTCTGCTGGTCCCCAGCTGAGGATGCTGCAGCACCAGGAATGCACAGCTGGGGATGCCCCCCAGCACCCTCATCCCAGCCCGGCCAGGGGCTGCACCTGAGGCAGCTGAAATACGGGTATGGAAATGGGAATCTTTCATTTTTTCCAAAGCCACGGTGCACGTGGACATCCCAGCAGGGGTAAGTGGTGGGCCCTGCTGCCTGCCCGGGAGGGAGGGGGATGCAGGGGGCCGAGCTGGCAGAGGCGATGCCCGCGGTGAGCTCTGCGCTGCCGGAGCGCTGTTCCCGGCTGGCAGGACCCGCTGCCTGCGGGGAGCTCTGTTTGTTGACGGTCCCAGCTCTCCCAAGGCTTGGCAGGAATGCTGCCTGCACAGCTCCTGCCCGTCTGCCAGCCGTGCTGCGGCTGCAGAGCGCCTCAGCTGCCAGCGCTCCCGGCAGCGCTCCCAACGCCCTCCCCTCTGCCCGAACAGCTGCAGCCGGTCTGCGAGAGTGGATAAAAACTCGCTAATAGGTGGGGAAAGAGCGCGCTCAGCCGAGCTCGGTGCATGCACTGCAGAGCCCGGCCGGCCCTGCCGCAGGCTCTGCGGGGCTGCTCCGCTGGGCTTTAGCAGCAGCTCCAAAATCCCAGTGCTCACTCCAAGAGAGGCATGGAGGTGCTGGAGTGTGTCCAGAGAAGGGAATGGAGCTGGGGAGGGTCTGGAGAACCAGGAGCAGCTGGGGGGGCTCAGCCTGGAGAAAAGGAGGCTCGGGGGACCTTCTCACTCTCTGCAACTCCCTGACAGGAGGGGGAGAGCCAGGGGGGTGTCGGGCTCTGCTCCCAGGGAACAAGGGACAGGAGGAGAGGGAACGGCCTCAAGCTGTGCCAGGAAGCTTTAGGTTGGATATTGGGAAAATTCCTTCCTGGAAAGACCTGTCCAGCCCTGGCACAGGGTGCCCAGGTGGATTCCCCATCCCTGGGCAGGTTTAAAAGCCGTGTGGATGTGGCACATGGGGACATGGGTTAGTGGTGGCCTTGGCAGCGCTGGGGGACAGTTGAACTCGATGGTCTTGGAGGATTTTTCCACACTCCGTGATTCTGTGATTTATTTCGGTGTGGACGGGTGCCGGGTCGGGAGAGCACCAGGGCACCTCTGACTCCTCTCCCGGTGCCACTGCCCGAGGCCGGTGCTGCAGAGCCGGGCAGGCAGGACGGGCTGTCGCCGGGCAGGGTTTGCACCCCGGGCCCGGGCAGCCCCTGCTTCGGCGGCAGCACTGCCGGGGTCACCGCCGCGTCCCCTCGGTGCTGCCGGGCCCGGCCCCGAGGGCACGGTGTCAGCAGCTGCTCAAACCGGTACAAACACATTTCACGTGCGGCACCCCAGGAATGGGTTAATGCCGTCCCGTGGGGTTCCCCCATCGCAGCCTGTGTCTGCCGAGCGGCTGTTTGATCAGATAACGCACTCATTTGATCAGACAACGCGTGTGTTCCCTGTATTTGTCAGGAAACAATGTATTCACTGTATTTGTGGGAAGCAGGGAGGCAGCGTGGGTGTCAGGAGCAGCCTTTGATGCGCGGGGTGAGCAGGAGCCGCCGGCTGCGAGGAGCAGCTCCGGCAGGGCCCGCCCGGGGCTCTCGGGGGCTTGTCCGCCTTAGGGCAGCCGGTACGGATGAGGTGGGAATTCTGGACGGGAGACACTGAAACGTTAAAGGTTAATGACTCAAACGATCGACCATTAGCCAAAGCAGCGGGTCCTTTGCGGGGGCCGCGTTTGCGCCCCCCAGCCAAGGGGAGGAGGAGAGTTTTTGGGTGTGTGCTGGCAAAACCTCTGAACTGCATAACAACAGCCCAGGGCAGGGGGGTGAGCACCCATCGCCCGAGGGTGACCGCGACAAACCCCCCTTTGTTTAGCGGCAAGCTGCAATTTGAGCCAGATAAAGGAAGAGGCCGATAAGAAGCAGATCCTGCGAGGTGGGATAATGTTTTTTTGTCATGCCAATGTGCTGGAAGGACCGCGGTGTCCGGGGCCAGCACCGCTGCGGAGCAGCTCCCAGCGCCCCAGTTGTGTGCTTCAGTCTGCAGCGTTGGAAATGAAATGTTAAAAAAAATCTGAGATGTAGCAGATTTTGTATCTACGACTTTTAAATTCCCCGTTAATGCTCGGTCTGGTGCTGCTGTGGGGTCCTGCTCGTGGCTGCTGCCCCTCGGGTGGGATGGGAGATGATTTCTGAGTTGAAAATATCGCATAGGGATGTGTGTGGGGTTTGCACTGTCCTTGGTGTCACTTCACAATTTTCGGAGCCCGTTCCCCCAGCTCTCTACCCCCCCATCCCTTCCCCCTGCTCGGTCACTGAGTCTCTTTGTCCTGCAGAGAGATGCCAAGGGCCAGTACCTGTTCGACCTTCTCTGCCACCACCTGAACCTGCTGGAGAAGGATTACTTCGGCATCCGGTTTGTGGACCCCGACAAGCAAAGGGTGAGAGAGCCCCTCCTGCCCGGACCGGGGGAGGGGTGTTGAAAACCGGCGGGAAGCAAAGGTCAGAGATAAAATCAGGTTTAGGTGGTGATGAGGGGCTCTTCCCTCGCAGCTCTGCCCTGCCCTGCCCTGCCCTGCTGCTGGGACAGGGGTCTGTGGGTGTCCCGACAGGGTCATTCCTTTGCCCATGAGACAGGCCCTCTGAGCACCCTGGGGACACCCCCTACCCTGCAGGGGAAGGGTCTGGGATGCACCCAGGCTCTGGCAGCAGCCCCAGTGCCCCGGCTCCCTGAGTCCCTGGCAATGGCTGGGATGTGTGAGCCGGAGGGACTCACCCGGCCCTCGGATCCTCTGTGAGGGCTGGAGGCATCGTGAGTTGCAGAGTGAGAGATGTGATGGTGTTGCAAAGTGAGGAGGGAGATCCCCTGGTAGCGGGTCTGCAGGACGATTTCTAGCACTGATTCACGTGTTAACACCGAGATTAGGCCATTTGACAGCTCCGTGCCGGGGATCCAAACGCTTGAGTGTTGCCTCGGGCGATGGAGAGTGAGACGAAACGTGGGAGTGCAGGAGCTGAGGGCTCGGCAGGACCTGGTCTGACCCGGCTCCTGGCACGGATCCGTGTCCTGCTGAGCCCCGGGAAGCTGCAGCAGGTCTGGCAGAGGGGCACACAGACCCACGGGCCCAATGAGCTGCATTCCCACCCCAAGGCTGTGTGAGTGCGTCCTGTCACTTCCTTGGAGTTAGAATGTGTGCAGAGTGAGCTGTTCCACCCCTCCCTGTGAATGAGAACCAGTTCGAACACACTCCAGACACAGCTATTGATAACAGCCTTGTGTTGTGCTTCCCACTGATCAATATAACAACTAATTCCTGCTCCCAAGGCACCTTCTGCCACGGCTGTAACAGGGAGCAGCCAATGATGGGCCAGGAGCTGGGCACAGAAGCTTCTCCCTCACTGTGAGACAGGGCCAGTCTGAACCCCCACTTCCTCCTTTTCCTTTCCAGGGACACTCACTGACATTCAGGTGGCTTTTCTCACCTGGAGCAGTACCCTCCTCTTCCTTATCCTTCCCACCTTGGGAAGTCACAGCCATCAGGCTTTAATCACCTTCTTTTTCCTTTCAGCATTGGCTGGAGTTTACCAAGTCAGTTGTGAAGCAGATGCGGGGTGAGTGTTGTAGGTGTCCTAGACACAAAGTGTGTGCTCCTTCCATCTTAGATATGTTCCATTTTCTCCAGCCTGTCCCTTGTGGGGTCAATTCGCAGCCCATCTCCCAGAAAAAGGCTCCCCCAAAAGGTGTTCTGGTGGGTTGAGAGCAGGATCACTCACCACCAGCCCCACTGGCAGCCACAGCTGGTCATGACCCCCCAGCACGGGGCACCAGCGTCTGTGGAGACCAGGACAGCAGGGGTGGGGATGAGGAAATGAGATTTGGGAGTGGGGAGAGGTTTGGGTGGCCAGCAGATAGTGCTGCTCGTGCTTTCCCACAGCTTTATCAGGGACATCTACACTTCATGGCCACTGCAGTGAGGAATGTCTCCTTGCCTGTCTGCTCCCTCCTTACCACGGGCAGCGGGTGTGTTTGGGGGGAGCGGGGCAGGTGGGTGAGACCCCCAGCATATCTGACCATATGCTCAAGCAGGGTGGTTCAGGATGAAGGGGAAAGCCTTGCCCTTGGTGACACAGTGTCTCTGTTCTCCTGCAGCCCAGCCTCCCTTCACCATGTGCTTCCGTGTCAAGTTTTACCCCACAGACCCGGCGGCGCTGAAGGAGGAGATCACCAGGTACGGGCAGGGCAGGACCGGCTGGGCCAGGGCAGGAGCACAAGGCTGAGCTTTGTTTTGTAGTCAGGGGAAAGCAACAGCTGTTGGGATTTCCAAACCAACCTGGACACTTCAGGATTGTCCCAGCTGTGGGAGAAAAGCTTGGAAATCCCCATCTGTGCTGAGTCAGCACACGGAGCTGCCATACCTGGTGGGAAGCAGAGGCTGAGGGTGGTGAGGCCCTGGCACAGGCTGTGGCTGCCCCATACCTGGAATTGTTCCAGGCCAGGTTGGATGGGGCTTAGAACAACCTGGTCTAGTGGAAGGTGTCCCTGCCTGTGGCAGGGGGGTGGAATGTAAGGTCCCTTCCAGCCCAAACCATTCCAGGGTTCTGTGATTAAACCCCCTGGCTTGGTCTTTGACTGCAGTCGGTTCCAAACCCACATTCCAGGGCAGAGCGCTCCAAACATGGCACTGTCCCTGGAATGCCCATTGCTGCTGCTCACACTCCTGCCACTGTCCTCAGCTCAGGGTGTCCTTATTGTGCTCAGTCTGTGGGGAAGGGTTGGAGTGCCTGCAGTTCCCCTGACATTCCCTGGGAGCAGTCCCTGGGAGCAGTGAGCCGCGTCCCTCTGACGTCAGGAGCTCGGCCGATAACTGCGCTGAGAACCTGACAGCACTTCTCCCAGTTCTATCTTTAGGGGCTCTTCAGGCCACTCTTCCTGCCAGGAGGAAGGACATGAGGAGAACTCATGGAGCAATCTCAGCAGCTCTGGAAAACAAGCCATGGCTGTGGATCTCTGGAGCACATCAACCCCAGTCCCTGACTGATGGGGTGGGGAGGGTCGGCTCTGCCTGGGGCAGCTGGGCTGGAGCCTCTGCTGGAGGGCTCTGAGCTGGCACCTTCTGTAAAGGGAGACCTGAGAGCCCCTTGGAGCACCTAAAAGGGCTCCAAGAGAGCTGGAGAGCGACTTGGGACAAGGGCCTGGAGGGACAGGACAAGGGGAAATGGCTTCACCTGATAAGAGTAAAGGGTTAGATAAGAGAAAATCCTTCCCTGTGAGGTGAGGAGGCCCTGGCACAGATTGCCCAGAAAAGCTGTGGCTGCCCCATCCCTGGACGTGTTGGACCGGGCTTGGAGCAAGCTGAGATAGGGGAAGGTGTCCCTGCCCATGGCAGAGGGTGGAACACGGTGAAGAATGTCCTCCCAAAACCTCATCTAACTGTGCCCTCTGTCACCTCCACGGGTCCAGGTTGAGTCCCATGCAGGTGAGTTGTCCCTCCCTGCTGCCATTTGAGGTGTGCCTGCAGCTGCAGCTGGAGCCTGGGCTTAAAATTCACTTTCCCCTGGACAGAGTCCACTTCCATATCTTGATTTCTCTTTAATATATTTTATCTGTGCAAATTAGTGGTTTATCTCATCGTAAACATGGATTTGAGCAATGAGGCATGACCGAGAGACTGCAGAGTGCGAGTCTGGTTATTTAAATGCATTTCTGAGCGCTCCATTTTGCTCCTTCCCTCTGTGACTCACATTTTATCATCTAAAGGTTTTCCCAAACACCACAGGACTCAGCCCAAACTGTTACTTAGGTTTAAATTTATTTAAATATGTACTTTTCCAACATAGTTTGTCTTTTCACTGGGCATGGAGATAGGGATGGGTGAGCACAGGAGGCAATTCCCCCTGGGTGATACTGTGCCAATCTCTGGCAAGGACAGAGGAGGGATGGGAGTGTGTGCTGAGACCTGAAAGGACACAGAAAGTTTGGGAAGGAGAAAAATCATGTTATGGGGAAGCTGAGCAGACAGGGGAGGATGCAGGACTGGGAAGTGCAGCAGTTGCTGGTGGGCTGTGGACCATGAGATCCCCTTCAGAGCAACATCCTTGGGCACCTTGGGGGGATTGTAGTTGTGTTCTGGTGCTGTGAAGAAACTCAGAGGGTATCCAGGCTGATGGAGATCTCCACCAGCCCTTGGGCTGGGTGCTGGCCCCAGAGTAGGCATCATGTCCCTGTGGGTGGAACAGGGCTGGGATGTGTGGATTTGAGCCCCAGTCCTGGCCAGAATCAGCCCTGGTTCACTCCCAGCGAGTGTCAGGTCTGGTAAACGAACTGCTGGGAGAGAGATGTCAGAGCAAGTGTCTGGTGGCATATACTCCACATCTAAATTGCCTGCTTGGGTAATTTAAACTTTGCTTAATGAATGGACTCTCCCTCCTGTCCCCAGGTACTTAGTCTTCCTGCAGATCAAAAGGGATCTGTACCACGGGCGGCTGCTGTGCAAGACGTCGGACGCGGCGCTGCTGGCTGCCTACATCCTGCAGGGTAATGTCTGGGTGTTCCTGCTCTGCACTGCTTCCATTATTGCTCTGACAGCAGGTCACTGCACCTGGAATACTGATATCACCCCCAGTGCTGGGCTGGGCTGGGGGAGGACAAGGATGGGGGCTGGGTCTCCCCTGCATTCCGGCCATGGTGTTCCCCAGGAGCATCCTGTTGGCTCATCCAGCCTCTGCCCTTCTGCCTGTTTGCCTGCCTGCTCCTGCACCTCGAGGAATTAATAAATTTGTGACCATCTGCTGCTGAGTGATTCCCACATAAGCAATGGAATTAAGTGGATGCAGTTAATGCCTGACAAATGATCCCTCCCAGTGGGAAGCACAGTGGGGTTGGAGCGGCATTCCCAGGGGACACTGAGCCCTGACTGGGTGCTGCTGGGATGGGGAGTGTGCTTTGGTTGTTGCTCTTCCCAACTGGATCTGTCTCCCACCAGCTGAGATTGGGGACTACGACCCGGGGAAGCACCCAGAAGGCTACAGCTCCAAGTTCCAGTTCTTCCCCAAACACTCAGAGAAGCTGGAGAGGAAGATTGCAGAGATCCACAAGTCGGAGCTGAGGTACCAGAGCTGTGGGGTTTGCTGGTGCTCGGAGCACTGTTATCCCTGTTTGGGATTTTCAGTCCTTAAAGTGTGTAAGCTGTGTCCTTATATGCAGGGGGTTGCTGCCCTCTGCCCCCAAACTCCCCTTTCCTTCCTGTGGATGAGATGTCTCTGCTGCAAGTAGGGAATTCATCTCTAAATTTGGCAGATGCTCCTTTTTGGCCCTTCCCAGTGTTGCCAGTTCAGTGTGGCTCCTGTGGAAGGAACTGGCAGGAGAGGATGGGCTGGGCTCCAGTGCTGTGCTCCTGTTGATCCTGTAATAAATCTAACAGGAATGAGCCATAGCTGATGCCTCATTGTTAACAGAATCCCAGTAGCTGCCTTTCCTCTCTTCCATGGAATATTCTTTTTTCCCCTGTTTTTTTCTCCTGCAGTGGGCAGACACCAGCTACTTCAGAGCTGAATTTTCTCAGGAAAGCCCAGACTCTGGAGACCTACGGGGTTGACCCACACCCATGCAAGGTAAAACAGTTCCTAAAGCTATTGCTCCGGTTGGATTCCCCAAAACCCTCCCAGAGGGTGTCCAGAGAAGCTGTAGGAAAGCATTTTCACATGCAGACAGCTGTAAGAGAGGGGTCAATCATCTGCTGCTGAAGGAGGTCATTGGGAGGCAGTAACAGGGTCAGTGGCTGAGGAATAACCAGGCATAAACCTGCCAGGGACAGTCCATCCTCTGCTCTGCCCAGCCCATAATCCAGTTTGCTTTTGGAAATGCTCTGTACTGACTGTGGATGTCACTGCCTGTGGCTCCCTCTGCTCCCTGATAATCCCATCACATGCAGAAGGATGTGGGATGCAAAGCAGAGAGAGAATTCTCCCCTCAGGCCGTGCCTGTGCTGGGGTCCCTCAGGGCTTTTCCCTGAATTGTGCCACATTAACACACAGTTGCAGTAAACTGGGGGAGTTCCCTGTTTATGGGCTGTTTGTGAGTGCCCATAAACAGGGGGGGGGTTGCTTTGCTCTGAATTCCCTCTAAACCAGTGCTCTTACCAGGAACCACCCATTTTTGACCTTTGCTGTAGTTGCCTTTCTTTTACCCCAAGAACATTTTTAAATATATTTGAGTTACACTGATTCATGTTCTTACAACAGCTAAGGACAAATATACACACTTTTAGGTCTATTAGCAGAATTCAGCCTAATTCATCAAGAGCTGCTGTTAATGAGCTTAAAGGATCCAAAGTGAAATGGAGCTGATTCTGTTCCCTCTTCTCCAGTGGATTGTGGCAGAGTTGGGATGAGGGGCTGTCTCCTCCCACCAGGCATTCTTGGTTCAGTACCCCTTGACTTGGTCCTGTTTGTCTGAAGTTTTCATGGTCTTACAGTAGTTTTCCCCCAAAAATGCAAACATAGAAAAAGATATTCCCTTCTTAAGCAGGGCTCACTGGAGCTGCTGGTGCCAACCTTGGTAACTGTTCTAGACATCAATCCCTGCATGAATGTGTGTGTGTGAATAACAGGGGTTCCCTCATTTCTCTGTATCAGATGATGGACAGAACTTCTGGCCTAAGCAAAGAGAATCATGGAATTGTTTGGTTTGGAAAAGCCCTTTGAGACCATTGAGCCCAACCACTCCCCCAGCACTGCCAACCCTCCACTAACCCATGTCCCAGGGGCCACATCCACAGGGTTTTTGAACCTGTGCAGGGTCCTATGCCCCCTTTAGCCCCCCCCAGCCCCTACTGAGCCTCTGCACCCTCAGGAGGGTACATCACTCTGCTGAGACCCTGCTTCCTTTCCTGAAGGCTTTCCCAGATTTGGGAAAGAGCCAGAGCACTTTGGGCAGCCCAGGGCTTGAACTGTGTCAGGTTTCTGAATTTGGGGTTCACACCCTGCCGTGTGCAGGTGTTGGTTGGGGATCAGCTCTCTCTGCCTTTCAGCCTTGACAGGCTGAGGATGGACTTCTGTTCTGAGCATCCCTCAAGAGCCCTCTGGATGCCTGCTGGCCAAAACCAAAACCAGGATGAATCCAGTGATTGCTGATCAGCCACAACTATTTCACAACATTTTCACAACTGAGTGTCTCTGGTTTTCCCTGCACCCAGTGCAGTCACTGATCACTTCCCTGGAGCTGCCGTTGGGATGGGGTTGAAGTGCTGCCTGAACCAGACAGAACTTTGAACTGGCCTGATACTGCCCAGGGCACTGGCTGGGCAGGGCTCTGAGGGAGAGAAGTGCAGCCGGGGGTTATCATGTCCTGGGTTAATTACTACGTGTATTAGTAATATAATACAGTGTTTAGGACCTGGGCTTCGATGATCCTTGTGAGTCCCTTCCAACTCAGGACATTCTATGGTTCTATGATAATACAATGTATAACTATACTGAACTATGTACATTATAGTACTTATTATATATATTAAATAAATACTGTATATCTATATGATAACTATATATAGTGACATATAACAGTATAGTTACAATATATATAATAAATAGATATGTTAATTGCAACAGTGATAACATACTGTTATGATAATAGCATATATTCTGTGTGTCAATGTGATATACAAATGATAACACGTAACTACAGCATGGTGCTGGCAGAGCTGGCACACAGGCTGCTGCAGTGCCCCAGCTCCTGGCCGGGGGTGGCTGGTGCTGTGCCAGCTTTGCTGACCAGCAGCACTGACCAGCAGCCGTGGTTGCCTTGCAGGACGTGTCGGGGAACGCGGCGTTTCTGGCCTTCACGCCCTTCGGGTTCGTCGTTCTGCAGGGAAACAAGAGGGTTCACTTCATCAAGTGGTGAGTTCCCACCCTAGACTCCAGTCACTCCATGGGTGTCCTGTGTCACCCCGGGGTCTCTGAGGGATGTTTGGGTACGTGGGTGACCCCCCCACGGCACCAGGGTTGGGGGGACGTGCCCAGACAGGGCAGTGCTCAGAGGCAGCAGACAGGGCAGTGCTCAGTGCACCCAGAGCTTTGCTGCCCCTGACTTATTATTTTCTACGTCTGTCTCCATTAAACTTCACTGTCCCCATGTTGGCCACGTCCCAAATGCCCCCAGCCCCTCTGAGCCTGGCTGTGATGTTCCCAGGTCACTGTAGCATCTCCAGATTTGGCCAGTGTGTCCCTGGCACTGCCACCAGCCACTGCCCATGGGATGAGCTCCCCAGGACCCCAGGACTCACCGCTGACCCCCAGCTTCACTCTGGGGTGTCCCATATTCCAGCTCCTGGTTTCTGAGCCAGGGCTGGTCTCACCAGCCCATCACACCTCCCAGGATGGAAAGCAGGGTCTGGAAGCTGCCCTGCTGCCATCCCAAACACGAGAGTGGTGCCAGGGGCTGGGCTGGGTGGGCTCTGGGCTGTGGTGGGCTCTGCACAGCTCCCACCTGCCTGTCCTTGTCCTTCCAGGAATGAGGTGACCAAGATGAAATTCGAAGGGAAGACTTTCTACTTGTATGTGAGTCAGAAGGAGGTGAGTGTTCCCCCTTCCTGTGGGAATTCCTGGGCACAGTGTGGTCATGTCTTCAGGGGGTTCTTCAGGAACTTGGCAGCAGCATCACCCTGGCCTGGCAGGGCAAGGGAACAGGGATGGTGACAGCGACTGCAGCTCCATGACAGTGCCGGGGTCACCTCCTTGCTCCCACTGATGCCCTGCTCTGGCATTAGATCCCTCAGCCCCCCTGGGCTGTGCTGTGGCAGAGGCTCTGCCCACCAGTTCCTGGCCATGCCTTCCCACTGGTGCTGCCTTTGGGATTATGGTGGTTATTCATTGCTGTGTCCCACAAAGTCAGCTGGAACACCTCTGGGTGGAGTTGGCTCCCACAGGAGCCATCAGCAGGAGTTTTTTATGAAAGTTGTATTTCTGGCTGTTCCCAAAGGCTGGGAGCAGAGGGGTGGGTGGCAGAAAACTGGCACATATCTGCCCATCCCTCATGCCCGGCTCTACACCGGGCTGTTTGCCAGTGCTCCAACACCCCTGTGTCCCAAATGGCTCCAAGGCAAGATCTGTCCATGCCAGTGCCACTCTCCAGCCCTGTCTGCTCCAGTCTCTGTCTGTCCAATGGGCACTACTCCCTGTTCCCTGCTCAACTCCCTGTCTTTCTCCTTTAGGAGAAGAAAATTGTCCTCACCTATTTTGCCCCGACACCAGAAGCCTGCAAACACCTCTGGAAGTGTGGGATTGAGAACCAGGCTTTCTACAAGTAAGTGCTGGTTTGTGTCCTGCGGCCTCTGTGGGTCAGTGCCCACCTCTGGGCTCCATCCAGGTACTGGGATCGGTCACTGCCCATGGGGCACTTTGTCCCAGTGGCCCTGGCAGAGCCACAGTACTGAGGAGGTGCCAGTGGAGCTGTTTGGATTCACCATCCTGCTTATGCCATACTTAACCCAGCCCACTTTGTGCTTGGTAATGAGTTTTATTTTAATCAGCAAGCTGCGAGACAGAGCGTGCAATGCATTCCCACTGGGAATTCTGCAATCAGCAGCTGCAATCAGCAGGTTTCGCTCCTCATTACATGAACATGAAATGAAATTGCAATATTGCTTTACAAATCTCCCTGTGATTAGTCGTGTCAGTGAATTACCGCTGGGTTGTGCACCCAGCAGAGTGGACCGTGGGCTCAGCTGAGGTGCTGCTGGGTACTCCTGGGGTGAGGGATCAGGTCCCATGGGATGGGAGTGAGATGGGATGGTCCCTCATGGCATCTTCACCCACCCCGGCAAGTGCCCACCTGCCCAGGACAGGCATGTCCGTCACCCTGCGATGCCCAGGCCATGGTGGGGTTTCAGCCCCCTGGAGAACTTCAGCCGCTGCACGTGGATGTCACTGATGGCCTGTGGGACCCATTGGGAGCTGTGGCCTAAGGTCCTTCCAGCTGCTGGAGACTCCTTGGCAGTGGGTCCATCCCAGCCATGCTCCCGCTGCCAGCAAGGACAAGCTGTGCTGACGGAGTGCTCATGTCCCTCCAGCCAGTGCCACCCACTGCTGCCCGCACCTGGGGTCATTCCTGGTGGTATTCCATGTCTGCAGGGCTCTGCTCCTGTCACTTGGCCATGTCTGGGTGCATTCCTGGTGGTATTCCACATCTCCAGGCTCTGCTCCTGTCACTTGGCCTCGCTGCCATCAGCTGGCAATGCACGGCTCCCCCTTGGGTGGGTGTGGGGTCAGTCTGACAGGGGTGATGCTGTCCCAGCACCCGCAGAGTCCCCTGTCCTGGTCACCAGTGGGACGTGTTGGGAACAGAACTGGGCAGAGCTTCGCCAGGATGCAGTGCCAGGGCCATTCCCAGTTCCTGGCTGGCAGTGTGGGATGCTTACACACTCCTGGTGCTGTTGCAGGTTGGAGAAGTCAAGCCAGGTGCGGACGGTGTCCAGCAGCAACCTGTTCTTCAAGGGAAGCCGGTTCCGATACAGGTAAATATGACAGCAGGGGCAGTTCCTGGAGGTGCTTTGGGGCTGCAGCAGTCAAGGGCCATCTCAGAGTCCTGCAGAGATCCCCCCATTGCAGTGCTGACCCCAGCCAGACCACTACTGCTGTCTCTGTGTCACAGCTGCCATCCCCTTCCCAACCCCCAGAGTTACAGTTTTGGAGGGACAGGAGTAGAAGCGGGGAGAGGACAGTGGATTTGGGGTTTGAGAACAACGAGAAGTGAAACGAATCACTATGGTCCCTAAATTCCTGGGGAAAGCTGCTGGAGTGAGAGCCTGGGCCTGGGACCTCGTACCTCTGCAGCACAAGAGACGACCCCAGCTGTGAGGTGCACGATGCCGGAGCCTTCCTCACTGGCAGGGGAGGGCCTGGATGCCTGTTGTGTGTCCCCCAGCTGAGGGGAAGTGATCCCATGGTGTCCAGTATCCGATGCCATGCCAAGCAACAAAACATGGTGGCAGAGGTGTCAGCTCAGCCTTTCCAGGCTCCTCCATCACCCCTATTCCCAGCAGATATTTCTGCTTTCCCCTGGAGCTGTGGGGAGACCCCCTCCAGGGAGTCGTGTGTGTGGGGAGGGCCCAGGTGGTGCTGGGACACTGGGTGCCATGGGGGGATGTGTTGGCTCACTGGTACCGTGCTCTTGTCCTCACCTCTGCTGTTCTTGACCCTCCTGCAGCGGCCGCGTCGCCAAGGAGGTGATGGAGTCCAGCGCCAAGATCAAGAGGGAGCCCCCTGAGATTCACCGGTAAGAACCCGGCAGCAGCTCCCAGGGGTCGGTACCCAGGGTGGGATCCCAGCAGGAGCACTGCCACGTGCCCGGGGTGCTGGCACCGTCCTGGCTCTGACCCCGACCCCACTGTCATCCCCAGGGCCGGGCTGGTGCCGAGCCGGAGCTGCCCGTCCATCACGCACGGCCCCCGGCTGAGCAGCGTGCCCCGCACCCGGCGGAGAGCCGTCCACATCTCCATCATGGAAGGTAGGGCACGAGGGGGGCCCTGCCACCACCGGGGCTTGGGAGCGGGGGCACACAGACCTGTGCACACACCCCCCCCACACGCGTGCACACACATACACGCGTGCACACACATACACGCGTGCGCACACATACACGCGTGCACACACATACACGCGTGCACACACATACACGCGTGCACACACATACACACGTGCACACACATACACGCGTGCACACACATGTCCAGCTGGGTCTGCGGCCCCTGTGTCTTGTCCTCAGAAAGGCTGGTGTGTCACCAGGCTGGGGCAGGGAGTCTTCTCCCCATCCTGGGACTGAATCGGGGTGGGATGCACTGGAAGAAGGGCTGGCAGAGGGCAAAACACTGGGAGCAGCCCTGGAGCTGCCCCACAGGGCTGGGAGCATCTCTGGGGGCTGTGGCAGTGCCACTGGTGACAGCAGTGTCTGGCTCCTGGTGACACTGGGGTGACACAGTGTGGGGTGGGTGTTGGGGGGTGTGTCATGGCTGAGGGAAGGTGCACAGAAGTTTGAGAAGATGCAAAGAGATTTGGAAAACAGAGATGCTGATGAGGGACCTGGGATGGCCCAGGAGCAGGGGGGAAGGGGGGTGCCTCCCTGGCTGTGCCCTGCGCCTGGATGGGCTGCGGAGCCAGCCCTGTCCTGGCACAGCCACACCAATCCTGCTCCCGGGCTGTGCACAGGGACAGGGACTGCCTGTCCCAAGGGACAGGATTTAATTCCACTGAGGAATCCCAGGGCTGGCATCTGTACCGGTTTTGGGGGTGGAAGCAGGCAGGGTCACCTCTGCCACCCAGTTACATGTGACACCCTCCCCGACGTGCAGTTGCGAAGCAGCCAGAGCATGAAATCATCTCCCACCATAAATCACCCTGAGCTGGTACCACCCCTTTGCTTTTCCTCACTCTCACTTCTTCTCGGTGCCCAAAATAGCCCTGCCCCCCGGGCCAGCAGCGCCAGTGCCACACGTAGCAGCCGTGCTGGAGGGCGAGCGGCCGTCCCCGCGCTCCTCCTGTCCCTGTGCCACCATGGTGAAGTGCCTGGTAAAGATTAAAACCAGGGTCAGCGTCCACCTGTGGCTCATCAACCACTGCTGCCGGGGGGTGCGGGTGCGGGTGCTGGCCCTGGGGCCGCGCCTGCTGTCCCGGGCCCTGGGGATCCTGCCGCTGCTGCCGGCTGTGCCCAGCCTCGGCCCCGATGCTCCAAACGGCCCCGGGGACGCCCCTGTGCCAGGTAATGCTGCGCTGCCAGGGCTGGGCTCTTCTGGAGTGTCTCCAGGGCTATGGTCCCCGTGGTCTCCCGGTGACCACAGCCCCAGGGCCAGGTGGGATGCAGGAATGTCGGATGTGGGATATGTGTGGGGGGAAGTGGGCTGGGGTCTCTGGTGCTGGATGGACCCTGGGTTGTTATTACCACAAAGCAGCTCTGGGGGTGGGGCTGGACCCACATTTCCCGGGATTCTGCTGTCAGTGCCATGGAAGCAGACGGCAGGAGGGTTTGTGTCTGGGGGGTCAGCACCGCTCTCATTGCAGTGACGAGCAGGGAACCCCCTCAGTGGGTGTCCCCCTTGCCAGGGAACCCTCTTGGTGGGTGTCCCCCTTGCCAGGGACGCAGCAGGTGCCGTGGGGGATGTTCACATGAGACGGGAGAGCACATAACTGTCGGGGTGAGAACGTGTTCGCTCCTCACCGCCCGGGCTGCCCCCGTGCCCGGGTGGCAGTGGTGCTAAGCCAGGCTGAGCCGGGGCAGCCGGGCAGTGTTTACAAAGGAGAGGCTGCAAAGCCCCGGGAATGTGGCCGGGTGGCTCCGGGTGCTTCACCCTCTGCAGGGCCAGGACATAGGGTGACAACACTCCAGGGTGCTTTGGTGCACTGTGTCCTCCCCGTGGGGACAGGTCCAGCCCTGTCCCCCTCCAACTGCCAGCAGGGTGGCCCTGGGGACCCACTGGTCCCCACCACGATCTTCAGAAACCCTCCCTGGTGCTGGGGATGCTGCGATGGCAGAGCTCCTACTCTGCCTGCCAGAACTGCCAGAAACAAGTCCCACATTTGTGGGGATTCTTGGAATTTGGAGAGGACTTGGAATTTGGAGAGGACTTGGAATTTGGAGAGGACTTGGAATTTGTGGGGGCAGGAGTTCCTCGGCACAAAGGGCTGTAACTCAGCCCAGTACAGGGCTCAGGGCTGGCACAAGGGGCTGGCACACAGTTCTTCCCATGGCTCCTGCTCCTGTGTGTGGATGTAAAACATTTGGTTTGTGGTGCATCATTAGAACTCAGAGCAGCCTGTGCTGTGGGGGTCTCCTGCACGTGATGGGGGACATCCCCCTGTGCCAGACCAGCACAGCTCTCTCTTTACACACCTCCCACACTGGGGTCTCCCAGTTTCTGCTCTGAGGGAGGCAGGGTCTGTTCCAGGGCTCCTACAACTGCTCAGCTCTGCTGCCCACGGCGACTCTGGCTCAGTGTGACCCCTCTGTGCCTCTCTGAGGTGCAGGGGTTTGGTGGGGGAGGGCTGTGCCAGCCAGGGGGTAGATCTGTAAGGATAAATCCGTATGGATAAATCCCCAGGTTTGGCCCCATGGGCTGCAGCAGGCTTGGCTGTGTACAGCGATGCCTTAGGGAGAGCCCAGCTCAGGGCTGGCAGGGACCCACCAGCTGCCCCAGTGTGGCCCCCGGGCTGTGTTTGTGCCCCCCACCCCTCCCTGCAGCCCCTGCTGTGCTGACCGTGCTCCCCCAGCTCATCCCTGCCCATGTCTGGGTACTGTCAGCAGCTGCCCCACGGTGCCCATGGTGCCAGGGGCTGGCGGTGCCAGTGGCAGAGGGGCCCCAAAGGTGCTGCAGCAGCTGCCAGGGGGGCTGTCAGCGTCACCTTGGGGCAGCTCCAGCCCGCGGGTGGTTTGTGATGAGCTGCTGACAAGGCCGGTCCAGGCTCAGGGCCAGTGCTGGCGGTGACGGTGATGAGCCACGTGGGTGTCGGAGCGTCAGCACCGCGGTCACGAGCTGTGGCCAAGGGGCTGCGGGTCCCGAGGGACCGACAGACACAACCAGCACCACCAGCATCCCGGGGACAGCGGGCTGGGGGCGGTGTGGGGGGCTCCTGGTAGCGGGGAGGGCCCCCCCTCCAACCCCCTGAGCACCCCCCTCTCCCCCCTCCCCTGTCCCCCCAGGCCTGGAGTCCCTGCGTGACAGCGCCCACTCGACCCCGGTGCGCTCGGCCTCCCACGGCGACGCCTTCGCGGGCCCCGGGCGGGGCCGCGCCGAGAGCAGCGAGCGGGTGGCCGTGATCGCCGACGAGAGCTACAGCCCCGCCGACAGCGTGCTGCCCACGCCCGTGGCCGAGCACAGCCTGGAGCTGATGCTGCTGTCGCGCCAGGCCAACGGGGCCCCGTGCAGCATCGAGGAGGAGAAGGAGTCGGAGGCGGGCACGCCGGCGGCGGAGGCGGAGGTGGGCGAGCTGCGGGCGCTGTGCCCGGGCGCCGGCGGCCTGGGGCCGGCACAGGCCCAACAGGTGAATAAGTTTGTTTTAAGTGTCCTCCGTTTGCTCCTTGTGACAGTTGGACTCCTCTTTGTTTTGCTCCTCCTCCTGATCGTCCTTACTGAGTCCGACCTTGACACTGCCTTTTTCCGTGATATCCGCCAGACCCCCGAGTTCGAGCAGTTCCATTACCAATACTTTTGTCCCCTCAGGCGATGGTTTGCCTGCAAGCTCCGCGCCGTGGTAAGCCTGCTCATTGACACCTGAAGGCAGGAGGCACCACGGGGGCCTGGGGAGAGACCTGCCGCCGTCCCCGCGCGGGACCGCCGGGCACACACTAACCCTCCCTTCCCGACCCAGAGCCCGGCGCGGCCCGGGAGGCGGCTTTCCGGGAGGAAGATGAGGGTGGGCGCAGCCCCCGGAGCCTCCTCCTCCCCATGTCCAGCTGCCCGCTCCCACCCCCGGAGCCCGCACAACACTTCCCGTCCCGATCTCACGCGCATGACTTGGGAAGCACCGAGCAGAGAGGAATTCATTGCTCTGCCACCCCCCGCAGAAGCGGGGCTGGCGGTGCCGTTCCGCAGGAGCTTTAGCAATGGTGCTACTGAGGTTTAATTTAACACTCGTGTACTGTCACGGTATTCGATCCGCACTGTGCCCACCGCCACCGCCCTCCACGAACCGCTTGGCAGAGCCCTCCCTGCTCGCCGGAGCCCCCTCCGAGGTGACACACGCCGCGATGCTCTCGGGGACGCCCCGGTTCCCCCTCTCCCCACGGCGCAGCGATCGGAGCCCTCGCCCTGCTGCGGACTCGGCCCTTCGCCACTTTTTTAAGCCTTGAAGCGTCGGTGCTCCCGAGGGCAGGGGAGCACAGGCAGCCAGGGAACGCCGGGCACGCGCAGCCAAGCCTGGCATGGAGCTGTAGTGACTGTCAGGTTTATTGGGAAGACCTTTACCCTCCGCCAGTTGTACCTGTTTTGTAAAAAAACCAAGAAAAAAGAACAAAAAAAAAGAAAAAGAGACGTTTCAAGGTCTATTTTAACAAGGAAATGCTATTTTGTTATGGAATCTAATCCAGTCTTTTTTTACTTTATGGATGGGGTGACCGTGGGTGCCGGTACCGAGTTGTTCCCAGTGAGCAAATGGTTGAGGAGCAAACACTTCCATAGGACAGGAGACCAGCGCCAGCCGAGCCCTGCTGGGTTTGGGACAGAGAAGGAGCTCTGGGTTTTGGACTCTCCTGAAGAGGACAGAAGTTCAGGCACGCAGGTGACACTGAAGAAGCCAACGGACACCATTAGCCCCAACTGTTCTTAAGCAAAAGTCAATAAACCCGACTCATCGTGCTGGTGACAACCCCCAGGACCAGTGATCACCGGGAGCAGCAGCCCATCCATAGGGAGCAATAACAGCCAGTTCTGGTAAGGTTTGGGTGAGAAGCTGGACATATTAGCAAAAAAAGAGAAGGTGAAAACAGTTGAGCAAGTTTAATTTCATCTCAGGGAGAGATTTTCCATAAGCTGGGGCCATAACTGCAGTTTTACAAAGCCTGATGTCCGTGTTGTCTGTGAGCATCCACCACCCACCGCTGAGCGGGACGGTGGCGTTGGGCCAGACCGGGATCGTTGTCACTGCAATAAGGGGAGAGGTCCCGTTTATCGACGTCTGTCGGGGGGCACAGACCCCACCCAGGCCACGGCCACGGCCGCCCGCTCACAGCACGAGACCCGAGGAGGGCCTGGGGCCCAGCCCCGGCTCTGGAGCAGGCAGGAGCCCTCCGGGAAGGCTCCAGGAGCCCTCCAGGAAGGCTCCAGGAGGTGGAGGAGTGATTTTTTTTACATGATAATCCTGTTTTATGCAACATAGCAAAATTAACTCTTAGTGTAGTGTTCCTACCTCAGCCCATAGCGCTGGTGTTTCTATGCAGTCGTGCTCCTCCCGATGCTGACATTTTTCACCCCGGGTTAGCGCTGCAGTGTCGTCCTTCCTCCTCCTCCTCTTCCTTCTCCTCCTCCTCCTCGTCCTCCTCACTGCGATGTTCTGTGTGATGTGTGACAGCACAGCTCCATCCCATGCTCCATCCTCTTCGGACACATCCTCCGAGTCCCCTCCTGGGACCTTCCACCCGGCTTTCCTCGGATAATGCTCCGTCCCAGCCCCAGGTCACCTCTGCCGTTGTCACCCAGCGTTTTACTTCAAAACCACGAGAACTGGTGATTTTCCGTTGTACGTTTTCCCGTCCATCCCAGATTCCATCGCGTGTTTCAGGCCCTGTTAGTTTTACTCGTCTTTCTATCAAAATGTTGTTTCCGTAGGTTCTGAGATCAGAAACCCATCAATCTCGTCCTAGCATACTGCATCTTTCAGCAGTAGACAGTAAAATACCTGAAAATGTGAATTTCTTAGTTTTCATAAAGAAGAAAATCTAGAGATTAACCTTTCATGTGCCAAATACTGTAAGTTACATCCTTTTTTCCTTTGAAATGTACCTTTTTCTACATATCCAATACCTTAGTTAGCATAAAATCATTGGTGCCATGAAAAGTATTTTTAAATTTAAATAAATATTTAAATATCATGAAAAGTAGAGTCGGGGTGAGCTTTGTTCAGTATTTCTGGTGCTGGTACTGATTTTTTCTTTGAGTGAAAACTCAGCTCAAACTGTGATGAATTTGGTCTTTTAGCAGTGAGGAGTAGGCTCAGGCCACGGGGAGCAAGTGTTGCTGCAGGTGAGTCCCTCACACATCCCTGCACCGTTTGGACACAATTTTTACAAATGCACCTGGAATTTTGGGCCCCTCATGACAAGAAAGACATGGAACATGCCCTGAGAAGGAAACAGAGCTGGGGAAGGGGCTGGAGCAGCAGGAGGGAGCTGGGGGGGCTCAGCCTGGAGAAAAGGAGGCTCAGGGGGGACCTTCTGGCTCTGCAACCCCCTGACAGGAGGGGGGAGCTGGGGGGGGTCGGGCTCTGCTCCCAGGGAACAAGGGACAGGAGGAGAGGGAACGGACTCCAGCTGGGCCAGGAAGCTTTAGGTTTGGTACTGGGAAAATTCCTTCCTGGAAAGGGTTGTGCAGCCCTGGCACAGCTGCCCAGGGCAGTGGTGGAATCCCCATCCCTGGGTGGATTTAACAGACAGATGGATGTAGCACTTGGGGACATGGGCTAGTGTGGCCTTGGCAGTGCTGGGGGACTCATTGGATGATGCCAGAGCTATTTTGGTTGGATACAGCACAGCCTGTCAGGGGCCTGTGGGTGCAGAGGCTCCATCCCACAGAGCTGCCCGGGCTCCAGTGCCCTGTGGCAGCAGCTCACACAGAGAGCTCCCTCCAGCCCCAGCAAGGATTTAATTACACCCCAGACAGCTCAAGGCACAAATGCTGCTGAACACACGTGGACACTGAACCCTTCAGAGCTGATGGACAGAGCACACCAGCGCTCCAACTTCCCTCATGGAAATCATTAAGAAGTTTCTCACCCATGCTGCAAGTGCTGATACCATGCTTTTTCTTTTTTTCTTTTTAAATTACTTTGTCACTGGGGAGAAAGATCGGTTTTGGTACAAATGTCCCAGCAGGATTTATTTCCACTGAAGATGCAAATGCCCAAAGGCAGTTTAAAGGATCTATTTATTTATTTATTTATTTAAGGCTTTTAAAACACAATTCTGTCCTGAGAAATAACAGTCAGCTTTGCTTGAATAGATGAAGTTAATGCAAAAAGGGAAGAACTGTGCACCTGAGGCACCACTTCTATTCTTTGAATACGTGAAGGCGGCCGCTGGAGTTCCCCCCCACCAGGACGTTCTGAGTGGGGTGCACCACGTTGATGGAGCACACGGAGGTGAGGCAGTCTGTGTTGTAGAAGGAGTGCAGCAACTTCCCGGTGTCCTGGAAGACACTGATCCGCCTGGGCTGTGCCATGCTGCCCACCAGGAAGCAGTGCTCCTGCTTGGGGTCCCAGATGGCCCTGAAGCGGGTCAGCCAGCGCCCCGTGTTACAGTTGTGTCTGCAGGGGAAGGAAAAGAGAGAGGAACGTTCCTCCCAGTGAACCCACGATTCTGAATCGTCCTTTATGTCCTATCTGCTCCTGCATCTTCTAAACCCTCAGCACTTGCACTGGACAGATCATCCTGCTCAGATCCCTGCAGTGGATCCCTGTCCTGGGATGGGCAGGATGGGCCAAGAATCCCAGGAAGGGCTGGGTTGGAAGTGACCATGAAGTTCATCTCACTTCACCCCCTGCCATGGGCAGGGACACCTCCCACCAGCCCAGGTTGCTCCAAGCTCCATCCAACCTGGCCTTGGCCACTTCCAGGGATGGGGCAGCCACAGCTTCTCTGGGCAACCTGTGCCAGGGCCTCCCCACCCTCACAGGGAAGGACTGTTTCCCAATATCCCATCTAACCCTGCCCTCTGGCAGTGGGAAGCCATTCCCTGTGTCCTGTCCCTCCAGGCCCGCAGGGAGTGGCCACACCTCGGCCCAGGTGTGCTCTGCTCACCTGATGGAGCTCAGGGCTGTGATGGTCGATGACAAGGACGTGGTGTCGTAGACCCTGGAACACAACAGCACCTTAATACAATGTACATGTGCCAAAAAGACAGGATCAGCTCCAGCCAGACCACCCGGGAGCAGCACAGACACCCAGCTGGGACACGGGCACCAACATCCCAACTGGAATTACTGGGTGTGCTTTGTGAATTGGATTTGCTTTCAGCTGGAACTGCAGCCCTACCCTTTCTGAGAGCTGCTGGAGGAGAGGCTGGATAGGCCAAACCCAGCATCCCACTCACTCCTTCACCTCCATGAACTTGGGATCCCACCCCCCAGGGCAAAAACGCTACCGAGGTCAAACCAAATCAGGCAGTTATCTAAATTATGGCCACAAAACCACAAATGAGAAACAAAAAACTCCAATACAAGCAACTCACAGCAGCTTAAATTATTAAACGGTAGGCTACTTACAAAAGAACTGATATTATCATCATTTCAAGTGCCAGCAGCTAAAAATAAACTTCTGAGCACTTTGTGTTCATGTTCATAAGGCAAGTTTTGGCTGGCTTTTGCTTGGTTGGTTTCATGGTTTTGGTTTGGGGTTTTTTTGGTTATTTTTTAAAGATTAACAGTACCTGTGTATTTCACTGCTCCCTGTTAAACATCCTTCAGAAAAATGAGAATTAGGAAAAAAACCCAACCAAACAAAAAAACTACATTAAAAATGTTAATGCAAATAAACCTTTGACAGAAAGTTCTCAGTGACAGGTAACGCAGAGAGGTAATAATAATAATGGTGATGAAGTTGGTATTTTCCATGAAGATTCTTCCCTGCAGAGCCTTACCTCAGCTTGTCATCAGCACACACCGTCACCACCCTGCTCCCAGTGACAGGTGAGAAATAGGCCGAGGCCACACTTTTGGTGTGCCCTGTGAGGGAGCTCACGGGCTGGTTCCCCTTGGGCTTCAGGTACCGCACGTCGAAAACACAAACGTCCCTGCAACAGGTGCCACACAGGGGAACACTTCACAGCCTCCACTTACCAGAACAGCTCCAGAGCCACAGCAGGCTGTGTAGGAGCTGGTTCAGAGTTTCCATATTCACTCAAACAGTGGCTCCAAGGGATCTGGGGAGCACCAAAACCAGCCCAACCAGCCCCCCATTAAAGTCCCTCTGTCTGCCAAAGCCCACCAAGGCCCATCTGTCCCCATTTCCAAAAGGTGAAGGGAAGTCAAAGCAAATCCCATTTTAAATCCTGCTAAGGACTGAAAACTTGTTTTCTAAAAAGATCGAGACAGCTTTGAGGATACACTGAGTCTGACAAACTGCTCATCCCCAGCTCTCCTGCCCTCCTGCACCCTTCAGAGCCCACCCCGGAGCCCAGGCAGACAGACCACTGGAAACAGAATAACCAGTTCAACTTGAGCTACCTACACTAAGCCGGCAGCCAGGAAATACTGTTTGTTCACGGGGTGCACGTGGACTGTCCGTGTCTTCTTGAAGCCAATGCCTGCAGAGAGCTCCACCGACGTTCCCGGAGTCCGTCTGTCCACCACAGCCACGGCCCCATCCCAGTGTCCCACTATGGCAGTGGAGGCACTGTCTTCCAGGAAGTCGAAGGAAGAGAAGTTTTCCTCACTCCTGTATATCTGAGCACAGGGAAGGTCAAATGGTACCAGAACTGTACAACAAAACACACTGAGTTGTTCCTAACACCCAGACTCTCCCTGGGCTTTGGGTTTCATCCTTGCCCTCTTACATTCACTAAAAATTCTACTGAAGCCTGTGTAATGTGACAGCTCCAGCCTCCCCCAGCCACGCAGGTAACCCTTCCATGAAACAGGTATGTGTTCCAAGGGGAAATAATTAGGAGTCAATTAACCGTGCAAACCAGGCCGGCAACAGCACACTCCAAATCTGCTGTTAGAGCTCCTACAAGGCACTGTCAGCTCTGTGTTCCAGCAATCAAAGGGCTGTTGGCTTTGAGCACACACTGAGTGAGGATTAAGGATACTTTTCCCTTCTCCAGTGCTGCAGAAAGCTTTAATCAGGTGCAGAAATGTGAACTTGGCTCCCTATAATTAGGGAAATCAGCATCGGGATGTCACCCCATGCTATCCCCTGGGGATATCCCCCTGCTCTCACAGCAGCAGTCAGAACAAGCACAATGGTGCTGCAGGAACACTCCGTGGCTCAGCTCTCTGGGTGTGCAGCTGTGCTCGTTCCACCAGCACTGATGCTCCTACAGGTATCACAGGGCCAGGTAACCTGGCATAAGGTAAACTGAGCAGGTTTTTCTTCCCCGACCTCTCAAGATATCATCTTGCAAGCACTTCCCTGAAATAACGACCCCCTGGACCTTCCTGCCCAAGCACCTGCCTGCCTGCAGCCCTGCTGAAATCACGGTGCCTGGAAGGGCTGGGGCAAAAAAAAAGCTTTAAGCTGTAGTAGGTTGTTCCCTTCCCAGCACTGGAGCTGATCAATGCAGCTGTGCCTGTCAGAACCCAGCACACCCTGCTCCAGGGAAGCTGTGGAGACAGACACAGCATTCTGTCTCCTGAAGGCTGAGAAAAGCAAAGGAAGCTCGTGGTTTATGTTGTTTTACAAAGCTCTTTTGGGTCGTTTGTTTGTAGGACTCAGTTCTCCCAATCACTCTGTCACTGTTTAAAGGCAATGCCTTGAGACACACATTGCTAAGTATGGGAAGAGGAAATTAAACTCAATAATTGCAGCCCTCTGCAGGAAGGAAGTTGGGAGAACCTGGGCTGTTACTGGGTTTTGGTGAGTAGGAAACATCTTCCTATTTTTGTGATGTTAATTAAAGGTTAATTCACGTGTCCTTGTGGAAACAGAACTTTGAGCTTTCTTGCTAATAAAAAGACCAAATAACTTGTTACAAGCAGACTAAACCTTCACAGCAGTGCCCTGGAGAGATCTCCGAGGAGGCAGCACTCACTCACCTCGTCAAAGACAGCCCTGGTGACATCACCACAGCGCAGACTGTCAGCGCTGAGGGACAGCAAGTGAGCAGGGTTGCAGGGAGAGAAGTGCATGCAGCTGATCTGGAGATTGTGGGGGGTGAAGATGTGGGCTCCTTCCTCAGACCCGCAGCTCTGCAAAACAACAGACATTCCACAGAACCGGGTGTCGTTATTTCTATTAGTTACTGAGCTTTGAAAGTAAAGTCTCTGGGTTTTGGATGTTTTTGGGAGGAGGCAGAGGGTGCTGGATGTGCCACACCAGGCTGTGCCCACCTGCACCCAACCTGTACCACACACCTGTGCAGGTGAGGAGCACACCAACCACTCACCACATTCCAGAGGCCAAGGTGCCCCCACTTGTCTCCAGCTGCCACGAGGATGGTGCTTTCGGAAGGGTGGATGGCCATGGAACACACTCGGGATTTCACCACCTTCTTGACGTTCTCCTCGCTCAGCACCATGCTGCTCAGGCTCTCCTGGTACCTGGAACACCACAGTCACCAAAGATCACCAAAACACTAATTAGAGAAGGAAGGGGAAGTGGACAAGGCCCGGTTTTAGCTGCTGCTCCCACGTTACCTCTCTATGTCAGGTGTGCGTCTGTCGGCATCACCCGCTTTCACCTACAGACACAAAGGAGATACTGATCAGAATCAGAGCCCAAGCTAAATGACTTTATCCAAAAGTAACTCATTATAACTAATAATACCTCACTTATCCTCAGCCATGTGTTCAGTAAAGCCTCTGTCCGTTTACTGTCCTCTGCCTGATCCTCTGGAATCATGGGCACAGGTCCCTCTGGAACCTGGGGCTGGGATGACATTGGCAATTTTTGTAACTCAAACAAACTAAAACCACAAACAGGATGAATAGGTACTTTCCCCCCACCAGACATTCTAAGAACATATCTAAAAAAAAACCAAACAGGAAATAAATAGTAAAAAGAAAAACATTGATATCAAAACCTTATTAAAAAGATAAAGAGAATGTCACTGAGCACAGAAAAACTGCCTCCCTGGGTTTTTTGCTTTCCTGGTACTCCAACAAGACCTGTATTACAGATTCAACTCTATTCTACAGCTCCATGGAAGACTTAAATTCCCATCTCTCAGAGCAACATAAATTTTACTTGTTGCTCTGTCACTGCTTCAAAAGGCGTAAATATTTCAAAGGAAAATAAACCAGATCAAAAGCTACAACGAAATAAAAACCAGAGTAATAAACCTTAGAGTTTAAGGCTGTTCAATTCCATGGGCTGTCGATGTGGAATGTTTTACCTCAGGACCCTTCTGTGCATCCCAAACTGCACTGTGTCACCTGCCTGAGGCCCAGGGCATTGCCTGGCTTGTGGCAATTGTGGAGAGGCCCTGGAGTGTGACAGAACTGACCCTTCACTGCTGTCCCCGTGTCCCACCTCCCAGACGCCTCAGGGCTTACAAGCCCAGCAAAGCCCAGTGCCACCAGTCAGCGTCAGCAGCACTGGTTTTATAGAGCTGCTGTGCACACACACACATCCTCCAGCCCTTCCCATCTCACATATTCCTCTGCTCCTGGCTGGGCAGGTGTCTCTGATGCAGGAACTGCCGATGGCTCCACCCTCAGCAGGCGCATGGACCGTCGCCGGGCTGTGTCATCCTCCACCTTTTTAGGCTTGGGTCTGGAACAATGAAAACACTCAGATCCAGAACATGAGTCCCTGCATTTAGGGACAGGCTCAAGGGTACAGCCGGGACACAGACTGACACCCAGCCCCTGCAGGAGGGACGTGGTTCCTTTTCCCCTCAGTGGCAGTGAGGAACACCACCACAAGCACCTTGCAATGCACACACGTCCTGCACCTCTATTTTCCTACACATCCCTTTATTTTCTAACACATCCCCCCACTGTCACTTCCCTTCCAGCCCTCCTCATTTATTATCCATCCTGCCACCCACCCACTGAGCCATCCTTTCCCACCTTCTCCCATCATACAGATTATTCTTTATTTGGGCTTCAGCTCATTTTCTGCTTGGCCTGGTATTGGTTTGGCACTGCCAAATGTCTTTTCCCCTGCACTAACTGGTTACCCTCTCCCTTATACCTTGTTCTTCCCCTCTCTTTTTTTTTTCCCCACACCTTTTTCCAACATTGGTTTTCATCCCACAAAAAGGGATCAGGGATATAAATTTCATCTACTATTATTTTACCTTTTGGTGCCATGTGGTTGTCTTTTGGTTGCAATTTGGTTAAGTCTTGCAGCTGACTTAAAGAGAAAAAAAAATTAATATATATATACATAACAAGCATAAAGGATTAACCTGTATAAAATAGAATTATTTCAAGGCTGCAATGAACCCTATTGCAATTATTTATAATAAGAAGAAAGAGAGAAACTGTGGCTGTCCCATTCCTGGAAGTGTCCAAGGCCAGGCTGGACGGGGCTTGGAGCAACCTGGGCTAGTGGAAGGTGTCCCTGCCCATGGCAGGGGGTGGGATTGGATGGGCTTTAAGGTCCCTTCCAACCAAACCATTCCAGGATTCTGTGATTTTCATGGGTTTGCTCACACACCTACCCCAGTGAGGGAAGGGTTTCACACCAGGAGGGATGACAGTGTAATTATGAACATTTAGAAGGTGCACTTTGGTGCTATTTAGACTCTATACAAACCTCGTGCAGCTTTAGAGCAGCAAAGAATTTAGCATTTTCTGTAATGTTCTTTAGTCTTTTCCTTTCATAAGCTGATAGGTGAGAGTGTCCATCCTACAGAAAGAAAAGCCAGTTACCCTCCATTGTACAGTTATGTGGCTGCAAGAGAGGTCCTAGGCTCTGAGTCTCTGAACTGATAATTTAAGTAGTTTGATATATTTGTAACAAACATAAAACCATACAAACTGAGGTGATGGCGTATCGACACCAAACCCTGTCCACACAGGTACAGCTTGCTTTACAAGACTTATTCTGGCATTAATTCTGTGAAAAGAACAGTTCATCAATGTTTTGCTACAATGAAAACAATAATGAAGAGACTCAATAAAGAACTTAAAACTTCAGTCTTACAGCAAACACTGAGAATAAATGGAATTCAGTCTTAGATCATTTTTGTCTCTCATAGGGAAGGTGGACTCAACAAGTTGAAATAGTAAGCTTAATGTCTTTTTTATATAGTGGTGCCCAAAATTATATACTCTGAGCATTTTGTGCGTCCCTCAGACACTGTGAAAGGGTAAATGAACTGCCAGCCAGAGGCTAAAAACGGGGGGAAAATTACGTACAGAGAAAAATACTCACAAATGTTACTTCTATAAAGATAAGAACCGGGGGCGGGGCACTCACCGGGGCCGCGTCTCCGCCGTCGCTGCCGTCGCTGTCCGCATCCCACAGCCCGTCGTGGCCGCGGGCCGCCGGGCTGGGGCCGGGCCGGGCCCCGGGCGGGGCCCCGGGCGGGGCCGGGGGGCCCGCGGGCTCCAGGCGCAGCCTCTTGGCGGCCAGGGCGCTCGGCAGGCAGGCGGGGGGCAGCGGCGTCAGCAGCACCCGCAGCTGCAGCACCGGGGCCGCGCTCGGGGGCTCGGCCGGGCCCGCCGGGGGGGACTCCTGAGGGGGCGGGAGGGAACGGGGCTGGGCGGGGACCCGCGGCACGGCCGGGCACTGAGCCCGGACCGCCCCGGGCCCTCTCCTGACAGCCCGAGTCCCCCCGGCTCCCCTCTCCTGCCAGACCCAGGTGGCCCGCGGTCCCCTCTCCTCACGCTCCCGGTCCCCACCCCGGTCCCGCCGGGTCACCTCCCCTCACAACCGCGGTGGCTCCCGGCTCCTCAGTTCTCACACCCCGGCCCCTCCTGCGGTTCCCGGTCCCCTCGGGTCCCTTTCCCTCGCAGCCCCGGTGGCTCCCGGCCCCCCTCCTCACACCGCCGGGCTCTCCCCTCGCAGCCCCCGCCGCCCGGACCTGCAGGCGCTGGCGGGTGTCCGGTGCCCGCTCCTCGGGCTCCCGCGGCGCGGGCTGGGGCAGCGCCATGGCGGGCACGGGGCGGAGCGGCCGCTTCCCGCCCGCACAAGGGCGGCCCGGGCGGGTCCCGCCCTCAGCGCCTCCCGCCCGCGGCACCGCCCGGGGCAGGGGCAGGCCCGGGCACGGCTGGGGGGGATTGGGGAGGAATTCCTGGCTGTGAGGGTGGGCAGGCCCTGGCACAGGTTGCCCAGAGAAGCTGTGGCTGCCCCTGGATCCCTGGAAGTGTTCCAGGCCAGGCTGGACGGGGCTTGGAGCAACCTGGGCTGGTGGGAGGTGTCCGTGCCCATGGCAGGGGTGGGACCGGATGGGCTCTAAGGTCCCATAGCCCAAATCAGTCTGGGATTCTGTGAGTCTAAGAGCAAAGCCGTTCTGACTCGTTGCTCAGAAATAGCGGATGAAATCCTCAGCTCCAGCCAAGCAAGGGAATGGAATGGCACAGCCCAGCCCAGCCCTGCCCTGCCAGGTGCTCAGGGAACACACAAACAGCTGCCTCCAACATCCCTGGCCTGACGCACCCCTGTGTCCTGTGCCAGGCAGGAGCCGAGGGCAGCTCCAGTGCCCCTGGCCCCGACGGTGACAAGATCACAGGTTGGGTTCTTTTTAAATAATAATTAAAAAAAGTATGGCAGGGCTGGACCCTCCCAGCTCCAGGATCTGGGGAATCAAACAGGAAACTTAAAAACATTCATTACCTTTTCTTTCCCAACCTGCTGTTTCCAGAGGAGTAGCCCAGCTCTCCAGCTCTGGAGCACTGAGGCAGGAGCAAGGGAGAAGGACAGAGACAGCCACAGCTCAGGGACTTGCAGCTCCAGGGATTTGTGGCCCTGAGCATGTCCCTGAAGTGGCTGTAAAACAGGATCAGAGTGTCACCAAAAGATGAGGGTTTCTAGAACCAGCCAGAACTCTTTTATTGTGGAAAGAAAGGCCCAAATAAACTTATCAATTAAAAAATATTTATTTAACGTGAGCTTTTGTACCTGACAAATACACAAGTCCGTGCAAGGTTCAGCAGCAAAAGAAACAAAAATTTAATAAACAGTGATTCCATCCTGGGGACTTGCTTTCATCCAGTTACAATATGGAATACGAAGGCTGGAGGAAGTTCCTGGATTTGGGCTTGGGCAGTGCCATCATGCCCAGCCTCCCGGCAGCTCCCTGCATGGCACCAACACTGCAGGATGTGAAGCTGGGGCTGGAGGAAGCCGGAGGCTTCGAGCTCTGTGGCTTCTTGGTCCTTCTGTACCTGCTGTAGCCACTGCAAAATCAGAGAGAAGTTGTGTGTGACACAATGCATCACCTGCCCCATCCCCTGCACCAGGCTGCACCCACATGGGCACCACCATTTTCCAGAAGACTATGTGATCATTTTATAATATTTATTTTTAACACACATGGCTGCAAAACTACCTCTGAAATGGAAACTGAGTGCAGCTGTTGCTCTGGGACGTGCCCAACACGATTCCAATTAACCCAACTAGAGCATCAACAGCAAGTGACACTTTGGGGTCAGCAGCAGTTAATGACAAATATTTCAGTAGAAGGGAAGGAGCCAAGGGTAGAGCAAGACCTGCTGAGCTGGGAGTGGCCATCTGCTATCATAAACAAGAGGCAGAATGAGGGAAAACAGGGTAGGGAAAGGGAAATCCTTGGAAGTGGTGGATCTGCCCTAGAAGTTTAAGACCAAGGAACACCAGATGCAGGTATTGCCTTGTTTGGCACAATCAGAGCGAGAATTTGAATTAATTCAAATATTCCATCAAATCTTCAAAGTTTTAAGACCTCTTTATGATCCCGAGGAAGAAATCCAGTCAGCCTACTAATGCTGGTTATGGCAGCACACTGAAATTTGGTGTCTCTGCTTAGCTTGTGGCACTCAAGTGTGAGGATAACTGTTAAATATCCTTCCTCACCAGCTTTTTAAACCAAAATGCAGAAGAGCAAGTGGAGCAGCTGTTACCAGGCACCTGGATAATTTTAACATCATTGCTTAAGTCCATACTTAAGTAACTGCAGTGGGATAACTGTAATTCTGGGATCATCATCATGCTGATCTGGGCAAAGAGAAGTGACAAGAGACCACAGACACGTACCCTCTGGGCTGAAACTGCTGGCTGCCAGCACCACTCGTCTTTTTCCTCTTGGAGTCTCTGGAGTTTGCCGGCCGTTTCCTTTTCCTCCTCTGGTTTGTGTTATTGCCAAAATAGCTGGAGGTTGTACCTGCATCATCTTCTTCTCCATCACTCCCAGGAGTGCTGGTGCTCCCTGTGGCTGTGTTGGCACCTGAGCCAGCAGCATCTTCTACAGACAGACAGAGAGGTAAAACTGATTCAACCAAGGTATCACCTGGGCCACTCAGACTGTCCCCAGAACACACTGATGGTATCAAAACACCTGTCCTGGCTGTTCCACACCTCCTCTGCACTGCCCTCATCCCGAGTCTTTCAGAGATACACCGAATTTAGCAGGAAGGTAGCAAAGACCTTGGTATGTTCTAAAAGTGTGGGATTGCTCCCTTTTGTAATTATTAGCCTGTAAGAATTAGTTATTTGTGATTAAAACAAGGTAACTTTTGAATCAAGCATCTGCCAGAGGAGGAGAGAAGGGCACTGCACAGGAGAGCACACGCTGAGGTCCAAAGCACACTGCACCTGGGATGGAGCGTTCCGAGTACTTCTCCATCACTTTGATTATTTCTGCACCGTATTTCTCCAGTTTGTCTTCTGTGACACCATCGATCTGCAGCAAAACCTCCACATCTGAGGACAAGGTTTCTGTAACGGAACAAAGGACCCCTTACACATGTCCAACAAGTAACTCTTTATAAAGAAATGCTGGAGGAAATTAATTCCTTTCCATAACCCCCCTATGCAGAAGCCCTGAAGGACTTCTTCGTAACCCAGCCTTACCTGCTATTTTCTTTAGGGTGGAGGTACTGAAAATATTGAAGTAATGCACATCAAAGACTTTGCCCAGCATTTTGCACGTGTCTGTGAGTTCACTGAGGCACTGTTTAACCACCTCTTCCCGCTGGGACATCTTTGCCATGGAAGCCCTTTGCCTTCTGATAGTACTGGCATTCTCTGTCTCGTGGAACTCCACCTGTTAAAAGGAGCCATCGATAACACCTGCCAGGGAGTTCCTGCAGAGCTTGATTGATAACAGAGGAACACAGCAAAGGGAAGAAAGTATCCTCTAATGGACCAAAAAAAGCTATTTATCCAGTATATGCTTTTAAAGTGATTTTTTACAGGCTACTCATTCACCCTTAAGTTTCTCCTACAAAGAACTGGCAGAGTTTATACAGAGGGAAAACCTCTTGAGAGCCCAGTTCTCAGCAGGCTTCAAACAGAGGTTACTGGGGTAATGCTGAGGGCTCTGCTCTGCTCCAAACACAGCACTAATGAAGAAGCATTGCCTCAAGCAATCTGGGACTGTTCCATGGCCTTCTTGAAGTGCATCTTCCATCAGAGCTCACCAATGACTGGGAAAAATAGAGCAGAAAAATCCAGGAGAAAGAAGGGAATGCTGGTCCTTCTTTCCTTTTTAGCCAGCTTTTTGTGGGGGTCAGAACTTTCCTTCATTGTCCAGCTGGAATCAGATGGATAAGGGAGAAGAGAAAGATTTAAACCTCTCCAAGCCTCTCAAACTCACCTTTTGCCCCACAACATTGTTATTGGAATACTGGACTAGGAATCACACATGTTGGATTTTGTTCCTGCCCTTCAGCTGGAGGCAAACTGTTGTTTTAGCTACCCAGGGGGACATGCCAGAGGAAAACTGCAGCACATTCCTTAAAACAATACCCTCAAGACACTAAATAAACAGTTACACACCTGCAGTGACCCATCCAGCACAGCCTGAGCTTTCTCTCCCAGAATGACATATGCCACTGCTTGGTCATTGGCTGTGATGTACAAATCCTCATCCAGGATTTTGTCCAGGACCAGTTTTCTAAACAGCCTTTCAGCATTATGCCTGGAATAGGCAGCTCCCTTCCCAAATATTCCAGACTGAATCCTGGCACTCGTTGTACCTGTGCAACAGAAACCACAGGATAAGCCTGTGATCAGAAAGCCCACGTAGATGTGCATTTACAGACCTGTGGGAGATTCCCAAGGGAATTCCATAGTCTATTCACATTAAAAAGCCTTTAAGCATCAGAAAACTAATATTATCACTATAGCAACCTGAAATGGACTAAACCTTCCATTCCATTTATTTTGAATCATTTACCACCAAGAGATTCCTGGGAAGGTTTAATTTTGCAAAACACATGTTCTTTTAAAGCCCTGCTGGCATTGCACAGCCCTCCTGATTCCTGGTCAGGGATTTGTGCACCCGGTTACTCGGGTGTTTCTGGAAGAACAGACTCACCTCTGAAAATATCCACCATCATGTTCAGGGTGTACCTGCCCGAGCCTGGGCTCCTCATCCCGTTCCGTCCCACCTGCCCACAGTGATCTCGTACGAACCCAACGATGTTCTTCACGTCCTCTGTCACATTCCTTGATTTATAATCCTATTAAATCAAGACTTGATTAGGAAATGCCATTATGTGTTTCTCCTCTAATGCAAGTTGTTACTGACAACCTGTTTTCATTATTGAGCTTTTCCCAGCCGTGAATTCAGTTTGTTCCAAACAGAGAAACAGTGATTTTCCACTTAGTAACCTACAGTGATACAGTCACAGGGATTCTGGATTTCATAACACTCTGGAAAATGCAATAACAGTCCAACTGACTATATATAATCCCCATTGTGTTTTTGGTATACAGTGAAAGGCAAGGTTGCTGGATGAACTCTGGGAATAGAGGTAAATCATTTGGAAAGCATTCCTGTAATAATCCTGCTATCATGACCTAGAATTTACACTTCCAATATGCATTAAAATGAGAAAACTGGACTGAATATGCATTATTCTGTCAAATTTGGTTCCAATCACAGCTATGTAAAGGAATGCTTCAAACACATCCACAGGTACAAAACTGATCAGGAACCCTTCCCTGCCTGCTTCTGCAGCTGCCTTCCCTTCTGCTCCTGCCACTAAGTTTGCTTCAATCCTTGATGCACAACCCCCAGTCTCTGGGCCACCTCCAGCAGTGCACCTGATGTGGCACTCATGCTGCTCCAGCAGCACAAAGCTGTCCTGAAAACATCAGAACAGGCAGTGAAGAGATTTCTCTGCAGCCACTCCAGTGGATCTGATATTAGCTCCTGCTTCCCACAAGCACTGTAGCCAAGAAAATTGACATTAAGGAACATCCTTGCACCTCTGACAGGAACAGGAGCATCACATGTTCATGGACAGTCTGTAACTCTGCTCTAGGTTAAACCCTGGAAATAACTGGAAGCATCACAAAACGACAGGACATTTATTCCTTTTCCCACTTGCCTTCCCAAGGGCCGTGTAACCACGCAGCTAAATGCAAAATCAGTTTGACACCACTTTAAATAAAATCTGTGTGTTTTACCTTCTTTCTGCTGCAGTTATCACAAATCACTTCTGGGTGGTCTTTGCAGAAGTTGGGGTTGAAGTTGGTCTCCCCGAAGTAGGCGAGCAGCTGGATGCGGCGGCACTCGACGACGTTCTCGCAGTAGTGCACCATGCTGTACAGGTTGTTGAAGTGGGTCTGCCTCGTGTGGCTGTTCCCATCCTTCTCCACTGAAACACAAAAAGTTCACTTGTATTCGTTAGATCCGCACCTCTGCGCTTTTATACGTTGTCAGACAAAACACAACGTTGGTTTTGCTTAAAAAAAGATGAGTGGGTTAGTACAAAACTGACCAGATTTTATCTCTAAAGTTTTAGAAAATGGAGAAGGGAAATGAGCCTGGAACGACAAGAGTCAAGAGAAGAATATGTATGATGGGATGAGAGGAAATGGCCTCTTGCACCAGGGGAGGTTTAGATTAGATATCAGGAACAATTTCTTCATGTCCAGGCTTGGCACAGGCTATCTGGGGCAGTGGTGGAGTCCCCATCCCTGGAAGTGTTTGAAAAACATTTGGGTGTGGCACTTGAAGACAAGGTTTAGTGGTGAACACGGGGGTGGGACTGGGCTGACGGTTGGACTTGATGATTTTAAATGTCTTTTCCAACCTTAACAATTCCATGATTCTATAAAGCGAAATGGTTTTGACTAAAATTAAGTACAAGTGATAAAAATCCTGACAGAAGACCATCCAGGGAAAAGTGCCCAGTTCTCCCCTCTTTGCAACACTTAACTACCCATGGCACTTGTAAAAGAGAAATAACAGGGGCTGAATGAAAAAGAGACCAGCAACGAAGTGACTGCTTTAGTATCACCTCCAAGTTCCAAGAGGAGAACTCACTCAGGATGAGCCTTCTCAGTCTGGTCACGTCGTTGTAGCTGTAGAAGAGCAGGCAGTGAGACATCTCCCCATCCCGCCCAGCTCTGCCAGACTCCTGGTAGTAACCCTCTATGGATTTGGGAAGGGACGCGTGGATGACGTAGCGCACGTCGGGTTTGTCAATGCCCATTCCGAAGGCAATTGTTGCACAAATCACCTGGAAGGAGATCATAATGTTACACAGGTGCATTATGGAAGCTATTCCTGCAGCTCTGCACTGAGACCAGACAGGTGACCAGGATTAGGAAACCTGGAACCCGGAATGCCAATTGTAACCCTGCAGGACGAGTACAAAACAGCAGCATCTCCTCTCCCATCAGAAGAGCTACTCCAGACACAGGGAAAACCCCAAATTCCAGTCTCTGTACAGTCCAGCAGTGTGCCAGCAGCTGTGCCAGGAGCCCTGCACTGCTCAGGTCCTCCCTCCTGGAGCAGCAGACCACGGTGCAGTACTACAGCCTTCTGTTCTTAGAATTCCCAATAAAAAGGTGTTGCTGCGCCCCAGTAGGTCTGCTGGGATCAGTTACTCAATACTGCAGCCCACCAGGTGATAACGCTGCACAACTTCCCTTCCACTATCCCAAGAGGGATAAAAAGCGCCCAAAATCTCTTCCCTTTCCCCCTCAGTTTTCCTTTACCTGGCATCCTTCCTGATTGACCCACTTCTGCTGCACGAGGTCCCTGTTGGAGTCGGTGAGGCCGGCGTGGTAGGCCAGGGCAGCCAGCCCCTCCTTCTGCAGGATGGCTGCTGTGGTGTCACACTCGCGCCGGGAAAGGCAGTAGATTATCCCAGAGTCATCTGCAAACAGGTGAAAAAAAGAAATTTGAGTTACAATACAGTTTCAGCCCTTTTCACTTGCTCAACAGTCAAACCTGCCAAGCAGATACGGACCTATTGTAATAAAGGTAATAATGTAACTGCTTAATTGTAGAACTTATTTTATTAACATCAGATGGTTTTGTTAGTTTTTCCTATCCAATTTTTTGGTTTTTTTTTGTGAGGTGGAATCATAAACATTTTCCTTAGTATTGTGCAATCTCAGGATTTAAAATGCATGAATAAAAACTACATAAATCAAGATCTAGAGGTGTTTAGTCGATGCTCTCCAAGAGTACAGCACTGGAGAAGCTCTGAGGGAAGCTTGGTGTTGTCCAGTTCCAGCAGCAGGAGCTGCAGGACTCCAGAGTGAGCCCAGAAAGATGGGAATCCCTGAAAATAGCTTTGAGGGGAACTACAGATAAGCAAACCAAACACAATTAAACCAGTATGATCTCTCTTACTCTGAAGACACCATGCTAAGAGCTCTGGCAGGCTCCAGAAAGATTACTCAGGGACATCACAATAATTTAACTTTTCCATCTTAACTTGAACCCTTAACTTTAGGATACACATAAATCTGATTATCAATAATATCACTTTGCCTCCAACTTCCTTTTCCTGTAAATGTATCATTATTAAGGGATTAAAAAAGCTTTTCCTGCCTTAAGAAGTGGTTCATGGAAAGGCCTGCAGGCTCTGTGCCACTCAGTACTCACGGGGGTGATATTTTTTAATCCATTCCAAGCAATCCATCGCCACTTTCTTTGGCTTCTTGGGCAACACATCATATTTCAAGTTATGCCTGTTGAAGCTCATTGTAAACCTAAAACACAACAGTTCATGGGGCTCATCAGCTTTATGGGTGCAGTTACATTCTGCTAAACAGCTCCCTTCAGCATGCAAGGAAGGGTTTGGCAAGTTTTTTATTTCTTACTTTAATATTTTGCATATAGCTCATTGAATTCCATGCATACATTTCATTTAATCAGATAGAGCTACACAAGGATTTCAGATGGGGCTGTGATACTTTTTTAACTGAACTAAGTTTTCCACTCAAAATTTCTGCAGCACAAACAGTCGGTTTCAGGCAACTGCTGAGCAACTCACACTTGTGGTTTCAGCATCTCAAGCTGATTCTGGATGTCCTTCTGCACCCGGGGGTTGGCAGTGGCAGTGAGAGCCATCATAGGGACCGAGTGGAACTTCCTGCGGAGCATGTTGAGGCGTTTGTAGTCTTGTCGGAAGTCGTGGCCCCACTGGTTGGAAAACAAAATTTAAGTATAACAGAGTAAAATGTTCCAACTGAGCCTTCTGGCATTTCAAAAAACAAAAGGAGGTTTTACCTGGCTGACACAGTGGGCCTCATCGATAACAAACCGTGCCAAGAGTTTCCTGTCGTAGAGATTCTCCAGGGCTGACATCAGTCGGCTGCTGGCACACACCTGGGACACACCACCCACGGCATGGGAAAGCAGAGCAGCAGAGCACAGTGTCACCTGGCCTGGCTGAACACTGAAACAACTGTTCTGTGCTGCCAAGTTAACCCTGACCGCAGGTAGAGCTTGAAGGCAGAAAGATGATGCCAATCAGCTGCGTTTTAAGAAGCAGCTGGTGTGAGATTCCCATGAGGTTCTGGGATCACCTATCCCAAATTTCCTCATTCTGAGGAAATTTCAATAAATTTAAATTACTTATGTCAAGAAAGACAGGGAAAGACAATGCTGAAGAAAGAAACATAATCAGCACGCCGACCGGTCCCCTCTTACAAAGCTCTTGTGCAATAACATATTGTTAAGGCAGCAAATAATAAACCCCAAGGCAAGCTCTGACAATCTCCTGTTACCCTGACAGTGCCACATTCTTCCTGTATTACCCTATTCAGAGCAGCCTGGATTTAGTAGCTGCTGGACAGTGATTAACACTAATATGTAGCAAGATATATTGAAATGGATGGGCATGGGGGTTTAAATTTAGATTGTACAGACATAGTGCTCATTCTTGGCTAATTACTGATTGAAATTAGTTACAGCTTATACAGTCTTACTGAAAATTACCTAAACATTATCTAAAAACTGTTTAACAGGGTTTTTCCCCAGAAGCCTACTCCAAGAGCAGTGTTTCCCAGCAAACCCCCTCTCACTGCCCCCATGGTTTTAGGACTCAGGTGAAGTACAAACCTTCTCGGGGGTGACGTACAGCAGCTTTATGACGGGGTCCTTCTTGGACAATTGCATGTATATTTTTGAGGCGTCAGCATCTGTCCTGTCACCAGTCAGGTATGTTGCAGCAATCTGTATTATAAATATATATACTGAGTTTTAATACATGCAAAGCAGAAGAAGCATCAAATGTAGTCCTACCCGTAGTTACAAACCTGTTCCTAAGCAGTCAGCTTGTGATCTCCTGCACCTGCATTTCTTCCCTCTATGTATCGCTTTCCCAGAGGTGTCTAGCACCTCAGAACCCCCTAACTCAGGAATTGTTAGTGCTTATTCCTGCTGCAGAGCCAGGCTGCTCCTGTTCAGGTGTGCCAATACAACTCAGGATTCTCAGAATCAGCATCTGCCCTGGAAAACCCAACTCCAATACCCAATGCTCAGGAGGAGCAATAAATCCAGCAGTTACACAGTCAAGATATTCAAGTTCATCCGATTTAGTTCTTCCCAGACAACTTTCTGTGCCTTTCCCAGTGTCCATCTAATCAATTTATGCAGTTTATATTCAAGAGACACAAGATTTGCTGTAAAATTTCAGATTTCTAATCTAGTTACCTGCAGTTTCACTCAATAGAGCTGCTGGAACTTACATCTAAGGTCTTCAGCTTCTGCACTTGATCGATGATCAGCGACCTCAGCGGAGAGATAACGATCGTGACCCCGGCAGAGACACAGGCTGGTAACTGGTAGCACAGGCTTTTCCCACCTCCTGTAAGGATTGGACAGAACCCCCCGAGTGTTGGATATCAAGAGGAAAGGGAGACAGTCTGGAAACCTATTTCTGACTCCCCATTTTCACAGCACTTTCAAAAACAGTTAACTTACAAAATGACTGCCCCAAAGTGATACTTGTAGGATAAGGAAAAGTTACTACATGAATTACTATGGAATGCAGAAATTCAATCCCCCTCACTCAAAATACCCCAATGCAACAACACTCCAGAAATCCTGCAGCCACAGAATTCCAGCAGCACCTTCACAAAGGCACAGGGGAAGAGAAAAGCTTGTCCCAGGCCTTGCAGAAGGAGCAGCAGGTGTGTACCCTGTGCCAGACCCCCCAGGCTGCAGCGGGGTGCTGTGGGGCACGTACCTGTGGGCATGAGGATGAAACAATCCTCCCCCAGCAGAGCAGCGTTGATGGCCTCCAGCTGGTTTGTCCGGAAAGAATGCAATCCAAACTTCTTGTGAAATATATTCCTCATTTCTTCGGAATGGGAAAATTTCATACCCCTGAAACGTTCCAGTGCAGGGTTATGAACCGCTGGATCTGGGAGACAAAAAATGTGCTACAGTAAGTTACAGTATCGAGTTTAGGAAGGAATTCTTCCTGGTGAGGGTGGGGAGGCCTTGGCACAGGTTGCCCAGAGAAGCTGTGGCTGCCCCATCCCTGGAAGTGTCCAAGGCCAGGTTGGATGGGGCTTGGAGCAACCTGGGATAGGGGAAGGTGTCCCTGCCCATGGCAGGGGATGGGACTGGATGGTTTTTAAGGTCTCTTCTACTCTAAACCCTTCTGTGAGTCTGATTTTCACCTCCCCTTTGCCAAACCTGTTCCTACAGTAACCCTAAATGACACTGACCCACCTGTGCCCCAGAGGGATTGGGTTTGCTTCCACAAGTGCCCACTTTGGAACATTTTGCATAAACAGCAAAAACCATTGTACAGCTTTGAATTAACAACTGCAGAATCATTATTTAATTAAAACACAGAAACGTTCTTATTTCCAGTTTTAGCAGCTTCATCTTTCATCAGCCTGAAACCTGCACGGGAAGTGAATAGTCAGGTTTGGCATCACTTGGAGGAAAAAAAAAACCAACAAGATGACTTTGCAAAAAGAAACCAAAAGAAACTTCCACATAATCAAAAGGCAATGATGTGATCTGCAGCAGTTACTTGGCCTTAGGTTTGAAAAGAAGTAAGTAAGAATTTAAAAAGGGAAAGACAATAACCCTCAGGAGTATATTTACCTGGACGGTTCTTTGTCGCCATCAGGAAGCCTGACTTTGGAGCAGCAGGACTGGATCCCACAGCAGACCCTTTGGCTCTGGACATGATCTTAGACAAGAGGGATTTGGTGGGTGGCCCTTCCCTGATGGGCTGGTACAGCGGTGTCGGTGCTGCCGAAACAGCCACCAGCTCCTCCCAGTCCTCATCAAAGTCATCGATGTCCAAGTGATCCAGGTCAAAATCAGGATCGTTTGTACCCAAACTGTTCCCTGCAGGACTGGCCGTGGGAGCCGTGCTCTGAGCTTTCAGGGCTGTGTTGGTCAGGGGCTGGTTCCCATTCCTCATTCCCGGACTTTCGCCCCAGCTGCTGTCGCAGGATGGCTCGGACTGGAGGCTGAGCCTGAGGGAACCTCCCTCCCTGCCACTTCCCTTGGGAAAGGGCAGCGCTGCAGTTCCTGGGCAAGTGATCTCAACACTTTGCTTTGAAGCACAGGAGGTATCCAAGGTTTGATTTGTTTTGGCAGAAAAGTTGCTGGAATGAACAGAAAGCACCGACGGGAGGTTTGTGGATTTGGGGGAGTTTCTGTCGGAAGTGGAGCTCCAGCTCAGGCCAGAACCTGGAGGAGCACCAGGACAGGCACCAGGGCCCTGCTCCATGGGAGCCTTCCAGCTTCTTGGAAAAGTGGTGTTTATGCCATTTTGGTTCAAGCTGACAGAATTAGCCAGCAGTTTTCTCCTGGGAGAGACATAGGATGGAAAAAGGAAAAAAAAATATATTTAGTCACAAGCAATGACTTATCAAGTTCTACAACATCCATTAAACAGTTTTGTCCCTCTGCTATTAAACACTAATATTATGGTGGTTCCATCATGCTCTGAGTCACTGTGTTTGAAAAATATTTCAAACAAATCTAGGGAAAAATAAAAACCACAAGAACAAACTAAGGACAAAATTACAACATATTCTCTACAGACATAAAATAAAAGAATTCCTAAAATCAGGGAACAGATCCAGGCAAGGAAGAGCATAAAAAGTAAATCCTTAGAGCCACAAGTTAAAAATAAGTAAAAATATGCTTTTACCAAATTATGGTTTTAAGTACTTTCCAAGTTCCAATGTCTGACTACAGCAATCAGAAAATAAATTAGTTGTACTGAGAACATTCAGAAAAGCCCATAACCCCAGTCCAGGAAAAAACCAAATCAAAACCCCAAATCCCAATACTTTGTCTATGTATTGTGCCATCAGCTGATGCAAGAGGTAAAGCACCAGGCAATAATCATACTGCAAGATGAGAAGCTCAGGGCTATTAGGAGGAACCACCACCCCTGCAGTCAGTGAGAGGGAGGCTCAGGGAGGGAACACCAACTGGGTGCCTGCAGTTACAGGAACTGAGGGTGACACGGGGCAGGTCACAGCACGGCTCCTGCTCCTCCAGAAGCACCTGGTGCCAGGCACCTTCCTCAGACTGGGTGTGGGACTGGATCCTTCCATCTGCCAGAACACTGGGACCGCTAATGCAGGCAGCACTTTGGGGTAGTTTTTATCTCCCTTCAGCCAGTGCCTTTAAGCTTTTTAACCCCCCTCCACCTCATTCTCCAGTGTGCTGGGGACACCTGCAGGCTGCAGGTGGAGCAGGTCCCTGCTCCACACAGAGCTGTCCCAGCCTACCTGAGGTCCCTGTGCTGGAGCAGGGCTCTGGCACAGGACAGGGCCTGCAGCTCCTGCAGCGGGATGGCATCCACCAGCTCACAGATGGCCTCCATGACCCCGAGCAGCTGCCGGGCCACAGGCACACCTTCACCTGTCACAGGGAGCAAGTTCAGCAGAGCAATTGCTATTAGAATAGCTAACAAGGTGATACCACTGGCCACGAGGACAGCACGTTGCAGCAAGTCTAAATAATTTACTTTCAATATATTTTTGTTCCAGTTGGATAAAGAAACTGTTTCTGTGAGCAGAAACTCACAGAATCTACATATTTTTGCCCTTGTCTTTTATTATCCATCTATACATGTTAATTATCCATCTGTCTATGTCAATTCTCCACCTATTGATGTTAATTCTCTATCTGTTAGTTAAAGCTCTTGGATTACACGGAGTACACAGGAGAATAATGAATTGCAGACCACCCCCCCAAATCTGAGGCATAACATTCCAAACATTTCATGTACCTGCATCCCCCGCACTGGGATCACCTCCAGCTCCAGGTTCTGTTGGGGGAACCTCCCGTGGCCCAGCCTCGGAGCTGCCACCTGAGCACCTTCCACCAGTGGGAGAGTCTTTGAAAATACTGCTAATTGCAAAAGAAAAAGCCACTAAAACACAGATACTGAGGCATTTCCACAGAACAACAGGACTTAAGATGTGTGCAAAAGATAAATTCCTGAAACCCCAGGGAGAACCCAAGAGCTGAGCAGTCTGTCCCTGATCCTGTATGCCAACATGGAGAATCTTGCTCTGGTAAATTTTTCCCCTCCCACTACAAAAGAAAAAGTAACTCTGCTTTTCCTGAAGGAAAAGCCACCTAACACATCAGATGCAAAATAAGTATTTGATAAAGCATTAATTGCAGCTGCCAACCATTAACCTGCCAGACAGCAAAGAGACACAAACTCAATCTGCACCTTTTTAACAAGCAGGAGTTACAGGTCTTTTTCAGTACTGTTCAAACCACCCTACAGACAGATGGTTTTACCAGTGAACTCTGGTTTACCTGACACTTTGTACAGAAGGGGAGAAGGGAGGCAGCTCCTCCTCGGGGGAGGGAGGGATGATGTCCAGCTCATCTTCCTCGAGCTCATCGCCTGCCAACGGCCCGGCAGCCTCCTCCAATTCTGGGGGGCTGTTCCCAGCCCCCTGTGGCTCCTGGTCCCCACCTCCTTTAGCACCAGCAGCTACAAGAGAATTGAATTAATACTGTTGGATAACACTGTAAACTCAGCCTAATACAAACAAAAGAAGGGAAAAATTAACAGCCAGATTTCAAAACAGTCATTTGATACAGTTTCTGAGTGTTAAAGACAATATTTATTGCTTCCTTTTTTCCCCCATTAAAGACAGACAAAGTCTCACAAACCCTCTTTAAATTGGAAAAGTGATATAACTAACCCTACAGTCACCTGCTTCCAGCCCTGCACCTTCCCAGGCTGGGAGCACCCAAAGGGAATCCAGGTACCCAAAGGGAATCCATGGCTGCTTATCAGACACAAGCACACAGCTCCCTCTGATTCCTGGCAAACCCATCCCTCTGAGCGCAAACACAAACAGAATTTTTTCCAGCTCTCCGGTACCTTCAAATAACCCGTTACCTGGGCGAGGCTGTGCCCTGTCCTCCTCCAGAACCAGGTCGGCAGGTGAGTCCTCGAGGCAGATCACGGACTGCTGTGAGCAGGGGCGCGGCTCAGCCTCGGGCTGTGCCTCCCCGCGCCCCGCGGGGCCGGGACAGACGGGCGGCTCCGGGCGGGCCTTGTCGGGGGCCCGCAGCCCCTTGGGGGATGGGACGGGCGGCCGGCAGAACCTCTCGATCCCCGACAGGTCGAAGTCGTCGATGTCATCCCACTCATCGCCGATGGTGACGGCAGGGAGAGCGGCGGTGCCGGGACCGGCCTTGCCGGCGGGAGCCCCGGAGCCGGGACCGGCCTTGCCGGCGGGAGCCCCGCTGCCCGCCCTCGCCGCGGGGCCCGCGGGCGCCTCGGGAGCCGCGGCCGGGGGGGCGCGGGCCGGCGGGCGGCCGGGGCTGGGGAGGGGCTCACGGCCCCACGCGGGCGCTTTCCTGGCCGGGGTTGCGGCGGGCGCGGCCAGGGAGGTGTTCACGTCCTTGTCCCTCAGCGCCGAGGCGGCCGCGAGGACCCCGCGCGCCTTCTTGAACGTGAAGCCCCTGCAACGAGACGAGCCCCCGTCACCGCCCGGCCGCTCCCGCCGGCCCGGCCGCTCCCCCCGCCCCGGCACTCACGGCGGGCGGTCCCGCGGCGGCCCCGGGGTGCGGAGGGCCGTGAGGGCCCCGCGGGCCGAGTGGAGCCGCAGCTGCTCCCGCAGGTTGTTCTGCGGCAGCGCCGCCATCGCGGGGCCGCCCCGCCGCCAGGGGGCGCTCTGCGCGCGGGACCGCGTCCAGCGCCCTTCGCATTCGGCGCCAAAACATGGCCCGGGCCCCCATTGGGTGGGCCGGCGGAGCGGAAGTGACGTATGCAGCGCCCGTCGCCATGGTGAGGGCGGGCACCGCCCCGCAAAATGGCAGCACCGCCTGAGGGCGGGCCCGGGCGGAGCGGCCCCGGCACCGCCTCAACCGCCGTAAAGTCCGGTCTGGAGTCCCGGCCAGGCTTTAGCACTCCCCAGGCGCTGGGGGCGCGCAGGAGCCATGCCGGAAGGACGGAGCCCCTCAGATCCCCTCCCGGCACTACGGAGCCCGCACGCAGCTCACAGCACAGCGCTCCCGGGACGAGGCAGCTTTATTATTGTCAGCGACAGATTTCAGCGTGAAATAACACAGACGTGCCCCTGCGGACATACGGCTTCGCTCCCCAGGGCCTGTTCCTAATTAGCACCGAGCTTCTTGCTTCATTTATTCGTTATACAATATCACCCGTTTCTTCTCTATTTGCATTAAAATACCCTACTTTTTAATACAAAAAAATACTAAAGACGTCTCGTGAAAATAGATAAAAATGTACAAATCACAGCACTCATGCTTCTTTAGGGGAGAAATTGCCTTCAAAGAAAATTTAAAAATCTCTAAAATTTACACGTGGTGATTGTGAAAAAGCTGCCTGAAGGGGGGGGGAGCTTTGTCTGAAGTCAGGTAACTCCGTGGTTCCCCAGCATCCCCCTTCTGACCCCCCCAGGTAGATGGAAGCACAGCCGGGCACACCTGGGCCTGGAGCAGGAGGAGGGAATCTGGCAGGGCACAGGAGCTCACGTGTCTCTGGCTGAGGAGAGGAGGCACAGTTTTCCTGCTGCACAGGGTGTGTGCAAGCCGAGGAACCTGCCTGCAGGGAACACCTTTCAGCTGACAGGTGTTGCACCTTGTTCTCCCTTTTGTCACTTCAGCACTCAGAAGTTGGAACGTGATCAGCCACTCCTGTCCTGCTCCCCCCGTCCCCAGCCTGTGCTCCCTCCTACACCTGAGGAACAGGGTAAGAGGCACAAGCTGCAAGACCACACATGTTCTTGCCTCGTTCGATAAGGAAATACCTAAAAAGAGAAAGAAATGGGTGTGAGTGAGTGTTCCCTCCTCTGGCAGAGCCAGCACAGCAGGTGAGGGTGGGCAGGCCCTGGCACAGGTTGCCCAGAGAAGCTGTGGCTGCCCCATCCCTGGAAGTGTCCAAGGCCAGGTTGGACGGGGCTTGGAGCCACCTGGGACAGTGGAAGGTGTCCCTGCCGATGGAGGCATCCATGGAACTTTAGGGTCCCTCCCCCCAAACCAGTTTGGGATTCTGTGAAGACTGCTCTCTCTGTGTGCCAGGCCCTTCCTCACACCAACCCAAGGAGCAGATACATGTGACAGGGCTGGAACTGCTGGAATGGCAGCTCTCCAGGCACTGCCATTCCCTGTTATCTTACACCACGAACTAGCAGTTAGCACCTGACTCTCGAGAATTTCACCTGCAGCTGGAAATATTTGTGGAGCTGCAGTGAGAACTCCCTCCTGGCTCAACCTGTTCCTCCCCAGCCGTGTGACCAAAGGAGAGGGCCCAGGTGAACCAGTGGCTCTGCAGGCACTGCCAAGCCCCCAGGGACCATGGCAGCTCCACTGGGCCAAGGGTCTGCTCTGAGCAGTCGCCCCAGGACTGGGTTTGTGAGCTGTGTCACTGCCCAGGCTGTGATAATCCCCCCCGTGTCTTCCCAGCTGCCAAATTTCAGCTGGAGAGCGTAAAAGCAACCTGGGGCTGAGGGCGGGTGGAATCCCAGCACTGTCCTTTCTCCAGGTACAGGGAGGCCATGGTGGGCCTGGTGGCACAGGGAGCCCCTTACCCCTCCATGCCCCACAGCCGGCCCCAGGAGTTCTTCACGATCCAGTAGGGAGTCCCGTTCTCCTCCCCATAGCCCACGGCGAGCACGGCGTGGTTCACCTTGTCAGGGGTGTGCTCACAGCGTGGGCTGCAAGCAAACAACACAGATGTGTTACAGGAAATCCAGCCTGCAACTCATCAGGGGTTAGCCAGCAGTCTTGACTGCACTCTGCAAACAGAACTGTGGGGTACTCTGAAATTCCAGCTGTGGAGAGTAGGGAGAGAAGCCAAGGAAAGGAGACACTGCTCTGTTTTCCCACTCTGAAATTATTACTGCCTATATCTGGAGTCAGGGAATCCACGGATCTTTGATCTGAGCTCCTGGCTCTTGCTCACAATTAACATCAACTCTAACATCTCACTAGGATGAGCTACAGTGAACACATTAAGCAAAGGAATTTTTCCAATGGAAGCCAGCAGCTCTTAGTGCCTCCCAGTAGTGGTTTGTGCTGCCCTGAACTTCAGGGGCACTGTTCCATGTTTTGCACAGGAACAGCAAGCTCCACAGTCTAAACACACACTTCCTCATGTTTCCCCTGAATTTCCAGCTTTTAAACTGCACTTGCTGAAAGCTGCTGCCTGTGGTATGAAGTAGGACAGCACAGGGTACACACTCCCACCTCTAGAGCACCTATTTTTAAACATTTTTAAACTGCAGCACAGGAAAAGATCAATAATGCCCAACTCAGATTTACAGCTGACGGGATTGGGGTGAAGTGCTGCAGGACCTGCCCTGCAGAGCAGCAACGCAGGACCCTGCCTAAAAACAACCTGCAGAGGTGCCAGCTCAGCTGTAGGGCAGTGTGAGGGCACCACACCACTCACCTCAGGTGTAGGGCAGCCTGAAGGCAGCCATGCTTCCCAGCTCGGCCCCTCTGAGCTCTGGCACCAGAGGAGCCACCCAAATCCCATGGAAAACCCACTTTGGTTTGGCCTTACCCTAGGAAACCAGACGTGTTCTGCTGCCACAGCTGGGCTGACCCTGCCACCATCCCAGCTCAGACACAAGATTAGCCCTCTTACAGGTCCCATCAGCCCTGTGCTGAGCTCCCTGAGGGTCTCCTGAGCTCCCTGACTTGCTGACCTTCATTCCAGCATACTCTGGTCTCCAGGCTGGACTGGTTCCTAGCAAGCAGCCTGTTCCCTGCTCCCATTCCCCTGGAAAATCAGCATATCAAGGCTCCATTTACCCACTTTTTGTATTTTCTGTTTAAGAGGAAGTGTGAGAATGCAGTGCAGTGTTCCCGCATCCATGAGGAGAAACGGGGATGTGCATGATTCCAGCCTTGCACCCTCCCTCACCCCCACCTGCCAGGTTCACACACTCACTTGGAATACACTCCTTTCCTGTAGTGCATGAAGTTACTTGTCACCTCAAAGGCAAAGCTCACCGGGTTGTGCTTCCCCACAGCTTCCACCATGCCATCCTCATCGTACTGCAGGAGAGGATCCAGGGTCATCCATCAGCTCCTGGCTGTGCTGGGGCCAGTCTGGATCTGGGCCCAGCAGCCAAGGCACGGGGGATGGATAACCCTGGCTTCCTGTGTGCAGACAAGGAATCAAGTGCTGCATTGCAAGACAAGAACAGGACCTTCCCACAGCCTGGAGCTGCACCTGCTGCAGGAGGCAAGCAGGGACCCCCTGCCTGTATTTCGGCTCCAGCACTTCCCCGGTGCCACCTTCAAACAGGGGAGCAGGAGTGCAGGCCAGCTCGCTCTTTCCCAGGAGCACCCAGGCTGCAGCTCACTGGGAAGCCTGGCACGCCCTGGGGCCTCCCAGCATCTTGGCACAGCCCTGGAAGTTTGGAGACGTGGCCCCTGGGGCCTCACCTGCGTGATATTGATAACGTCCTTGACAAAGGCAATGGCCTTCTCCGGCCGGAACTTGCAGGTGCCGTTCTGTGGGGACAGAGAGGAGCTGTTGGAACCTGGGCCAGGCCCCGCTCTGCTGCTGCCACAACGGCCTGGGCTGTGCTGGGAATACCTTGGCCTGGTATGGATAACTGTCCTCCCCCATGAGCCCTTTGTTGTACAGGATGTACTCGAAGGCTTGGCTTGGCAGGCCCCTGCAAGACAATACAGCCAGAACACAGGTCAGTTAGGATGGTAACAGCTAATTAGGATGGTAATGATGAACTAGGATGGTAACAATGAATTAGGATGGTAGTGCTGTGGCTTCTGCAGAGCAAAGCCTGCAGTCCTGCAGACCACTCCCACCAGCCGAGGGAGAGGCAAGGACAGTGTCTACCCCAGAGCCTCTAAAGGCACAAACTCCTGTCTATTCCTGGAGCATCTCCCTGCCTGAGATTCCAGGCCTAGCCCACCACACTGTCTGGCATGGTCAGACCTCATTCTCTGGGTGCCAAATCCCTAGAGGAGAACATCAGGAGCCTTGATGGCGTAAGGCAAACCTGGACCACACAGCCTCACATGCTGAAAGGTGGTTTTCAGTGCCCTCTGCCCAGCCTGGCTGGGGGAGGATGATGGACACACATTCCCAACAAGCAGCTGTTCCCTACTCTGGCCACCTTCCAGGAGCACATCTCAGGAGGGAAGAAAAAAGAGCATGATAAAAATAAAAAGCACCGAGAGTGGCTTTGCTCAGTCCTCTGGGACCACTTATTTCACAGAAAACAGAAGTTGTCAGAAAGCTCTGTTCTCTGCTTTCTCTAGCAACACCAGGAGGAACTTCCCAAAGGGGAAGCCGAGGTTTCTGCACACATCTCACAGCGTGTGAGATGCATGTGACCCAGAGCAGAACAACAGCCAAAAGTCCCCTTGCTCTCCCAGAGCCCCGTCCGTTGCTGCTGCCTCAGGAGACTTGGGAAAAACATGTCTCAGAAGAAAACTAACAAACAAGGAACAACAGAGGTTGAGAAATGCTGGAGTTTTAGTGAAACATCCGAACCTCTAGGGAGGGCTAAATTAAAATAGGCAACCAAACCCAAAACTGTTTCCCCAACATGTCACAGCCAAGGGAAGACAAAAACCATTCCAAGATCTGGAAGGAAGATCTTGAGGAAGGCTGTCAATCACAGAATTGTAATTTCTGTTCTTTATGACCTTCTCTGACTTACCCACTGCAGCCATGGTTGTTAAAGGCCTGGGCACAATCAACCAACTGCTGCTCCGCCTGTGGAGAAGGGTTTTGGGTCAGTGACCTGCGCTCGGAACATGTGACACAAAATGCAACCGCGCAGCAGGAACCGATGAGCACTGGTTCATCCGTGCACCCAGCTGTGCCCCAACCACAGCACTGGTTCATCCATGCACCCAGCTGTGCCCCAACCACAGCACTGGTTCATCCATGCACCCAGCTGTGCCCCAACCACAGCACTGGTTCATCCATGCACCCAACTGTGCCCCAACCACAGCACTGGTTTATCCATGCACCCAGCTGTGCCCCAACCACAGCACTGCTTTACTCATGCATCTGGCTGTTCACCCACCAGGAACCACCTGGAAATGGCTCCAAGTCCCAGGGAGGGGGACAAAGGATACGTGGAGCTGGCAGCCCAGGATGGTTGGGCTGCCAGATGAATTTGTCATTGTGCCTGCTGGGAATCCATCCCCCACTCAGAGGCACTGGCTGAGATTTCTTTCAAAGGTCATGTTTGTTTTTAACACACCCAACCCTCAGCTATTCTGATAAGTCATGTAAGTGGCTACCGCCCTTCTTATTTTTCAGTAATATAAATCCTCTGGGAGTTGAAAATCAACAGTTTTTCGATATGCTGCTTGCAGTGAGAAGCTCCAGCTGGCTGGCAGGGCCAGGCAGAGCTCCTTTCCCCATGGCTCCCAGCAGCCTCCAGCTTTGTCCTACTCGAAAAAGGGCTCTGCCAAAGCCTGGGGCAGTGGGACACTCAGAGAGGGGACAATGACAGGCACATCCTTGGGCACACAGAGCTCCCAGCCACACTGCCCTACATCTCCCCAGCAGTGCTGCTGGGCTCACACAGAGCTGCAAGGGGTCTGCAGGCTGGGGGGGCTGCAAGGGGTCTGTGGGCAGGGGGCTGTCACAGCCACAGCCGTGCACAGCCGGACTGGGAACAGGTAGCTGATGGCTGTCCCAGCCTGGCCCCATGCACAGCCCCAGCAGATAACCAGGGGCAGGGCTTGGTCAGTGCACAGGAAAGGAAAATCTCTTACCAGAGACAGCAGCTTTCCAGTGGCAATGGCAATAGCAGACTCCAAACAGCCCGTGGTGGAAAAGGTCCAGCAGCTCCCGCAGGGCCCCTGTGTTTGGAACGGGACAGGAACTGCTCCAGCATGTGCCACAGGGTCACCAGCCTCCCTGAAACACCAGGGCCAGGGCACAGGGGCAGAGCACAGAGCTTCCACCCCTCCTGGCAGCTGGGCTTGGCCTTCTGCTCAGCTCCTGCCCGGGGCCCCACGGCCTCCCCTGCCCCGGGCACGGAGGGCTCTGGGGGAGCTCCCCTGCGGCACACACAGCCCAGCACTGCTCCCCCGGCACAGAGCCCTGCCTGCTGCCCACAGCCCCTCTCTGGGCACGTCACCCACAGCACACGCTCTTCACCTGGTTCTTCACGGGCGTCACAAAATTTCCCTTCTTCCTCCAGTCGATGGAGTCGGGACGCGGCCCCGAGCTGCGCACGAAGCTCCCCTTGGTGGCTGAGCAGTTCTGCAAGGGAGGCAGGAGGGCTGTGCTGGGCCAGCGGGCTGGGGGACAGTGGCCCAGGACAGCTGCTCTCCCCAGGGTGGGGGGCTGGTGGGCAGCCACTGCAGCCAGGAGCCCTGGGCCAGCCCGCACCACTGCCTGCAGTGCCCCGGCTGCTCAGGGAGCTGGCAACAGAAGTGACAACAGCTCGGCTGGAGCCCGGGCTGAGGCAGCTGAAATTCTTGAGGGTGGGGACTGCGGGGAGCCACCTCACTCTTACCCCGGTGGTGATGCCTAAAATTGGAGAAATAATTCTCTGGACTATTTTTGAGTATTAAAAGGCAAAAAGCACTTCTTTATTGTGGCATGGATGGTGCACAAAAAATATTCTGCACACCTTGATTGCACAGGCTTTTACAACTTTATGCTATCATTCTAATTACAACATTTGGACATTACCTCATCTGTTATATTCACTTCCAAAACTGTTCCTCCCATAACACCACCCTCACCATGCCCCTGACATGCCTCCCGAATTTGAGTCGGTGGTCCCAAAAAGACCATTTCTTCTCTTCATCTTCTTCCTCCTCATCTTGTCTGACCCTTTTGGAACGGTTTCAAGGCTCTTGAGTAGCTTTGACTACTTATATTAGGTGTTATGCATCTGTTATGTTTCTTTCTCAGTACATTTTTACAGATAAGGGCTCTTCACCTCATTAAAATCCCTTGACTGTTGAAATTCTTAACAAAGAACGTTAAACAGCATTTTTAGAAATCTTGCACAAAGGTACTAGCAAGCTAAAAGTACTAACAAGCTGTACTAAAACGTAATGATTTTAAGGCATCAGTGGCATAGCAAAGTGGATTGCAGGGGGATGGGTGCTAGCGCCTGAGCAGGGGCAGTGCAGGGATGGGTGCTGGCCCACGAGTGGGTGTCGCTCGGTGCAAAACACCCACTCAGGGGGTCCAGGTGCACCCCTCCCTTCACTGTCCACCCGCGCTCCCGCCAGTTACCTGGGGCTCCCTCCACAGGTACATCTTTTGAAACTCTTCGTTGGTCATATCCGAGAACTGGTTCAGGCCCACTAGAAAGGGGAGAAAGGGGAGAAGGGGACGCTTCGCTCAGCGGGGCCCCGCGCTCGGAGCCGGCGCGGGCCGGGCCGGGCGGGGGCCGGGGCTCGTACTTTGGTAGCTGTGGTTGCCGGCGTTGTGCTCGTCGATGAGCCGCTTGTTGTCCACGAAGATGCGCAGCCTGCGCGGGTACTCGCCCGGGCTGTACCGGCGGCCGAACTGCGGGGGCACCGCGCGTCAGAGCCCCGCGGCCCGCCCGGCCCGGCCCGGCCCGGCCCTCCCGCCGCGGCGGAGCGGCCGCGGGGCCTCACCTGCTGCATCCAGGCCTTGAAGAGCTGCTCCTCTGCCGGAGAGAACGCGGCGTCAGCGGCGGCACCGCGCGGCTGCCCCGGCACGGCCCTCGCGGGGCCGAGCCCGAGCCCGAGCCCGAGCCCGAGCCCGAGCCCCCGCCGCCCCTCCCGCCGCCCCGGTACCTTCGGCCGTGGGCGCCCCGGCGGCGGGAGCCGCGAGCACGGCCGAGGGCGCCATGAGCGCCGCCGCCATCAGCAGCACGGGCCAGAGCATGGCCGGGCCGGGAAGGGATGGACGGAGCCGAGCGGAGCCGAGCGGAGCCGAGCGGAGCCGAACCGCGCCGAGCCGAGCGGAGCCGAGCCGGGCCCAGCCGCTGCCGGACGGGCGGGACAGCGGGCGGGCGGGGAGGGGACGGGGCGGGGCCCGCGCGCCGGCGGGTGCGGCGTTATCCCGCCCGTAAAACCATCACAAACCCGGGTTCACCCTGAGATAGAATAGATTTATTAGCAAGAGGTAATCAGGAAACATATATTTTTACAAAAAAAATGGAAATATTTTTTTTCCCAAACAAGCTGTAAGTTGAAATAGTTTTAGGGCTTGAAAGAGAATTCCCATACCACGAGGTATTGCTTACAGCAAGTGTTGTGTGAGTGGAGCATGCCTGCCACTGCCGGGGAACCGTGTCAGGGACTGTACAATGTAAAAAACCCAGGTACTATTCACAGAATAAGCACTACATTACTATATCCTGCTAGCGGGTGGTTAGCCAGGATTACAGTAGATGTAATAAAAACACTCGTCATCTCTAACTCTACGTCATGGTACTCAGAGTGGGCACAAGGGTACGGATCTACAGCATATCAACAGGAGCTGGATGCAGCGAGGAGAGGCAAGGGGACGCTTCCATCTTCCTGACTTCGGAGGGACCAGGACAGCAGCCGGGGCCCCCCATGCCCAGCCAGCGTGGGGGTGGCACAGACAGAGAGGGCAGCTCACACCGAGGGACAACCTTTAATGTGTTCCCTTCTCCCGCCTTACAGAGTTTGCTGTGGGATGTCACTGCTGGCGCCATCCAAGCGAGAGGTGGTCCGTGCTGCCCCAGAGCCCTGTGGGAACACAGGGACTCACCTGCCCCACAGGGACACAGGGCTCACCTGCCCAACCGCCAGCCCCCTCAGGAGGAACAAATGACAAAAATAACATCATTGAAAAGAACCCGGGACTCCAGCGAAGTGTCAATGCGTGAAACCTTAACCAGTGCGGGAAATCCTACGCGAGGTCTAGTGCGGCCTGGGATGGGGGCGGATTGCTCGGAGAAGCACAGATTTGGGAGTCACTCCAGGGCGTCCAACGGAACAACGGGTATGTACAGTATGGTATAGCGAGTGTACACGAGCGGCCCCCGCGCTCAGGAAGGCAGTTTGGGCTCTATTCGCAGAGAAGCTTCATAAAGGGTTTCCTCGTCCATCACAAACGACTGGTCCAGCAGGTACTGCGTCACCTGGGAAAGGAGTGGGGCCATTAACGGGCTGGGAGACCACAAACCCTGGTAACTGAGGCAGCCACACCCCCGATTACTGAGGCACCCAAACCCCTGGTAACCGACAGCCCGTGTAAGTGGGGAGCCACGTTCCTGCTGCAGGAACGCTGCTGACGTGGCAGGACCTCTGCTCCATCTGCTCCCATTTCCTGGCAGCATTTTCCCAAATTGCTTTTTGGCTCCGTTAGTAGCTGATAGTGAAGAGAGGCACAGCCCAAATGGAGGCAAGGTGCTGTGTGTGGGTTCAGAGCTGTCCAGCGTGAGGAGCAGCCAGCAGCAGAGTCTTTGCTTGAGAAGCGTCAGCAGCAGAGATGGGGCTTCATCCCAGCACCCACAAAAGCATCTAGGAGCTTCCATACAGCTGAATCCCACCTCCACAGGGAGACAGGGTGATGTGTGGCCATGCACGGCACCACCAGCACTGCCCCTCCCTGCTGTGCTCAGCTTGGCTGCTTTCAGACAGGATTTTGGGGCAACAGGCTGCTTTCACAGACACTGGTCTTCCTCCTGAGGAGGAGAGGCTGGGAGGAGGCAGAGAATACCTGGGGTGCCTAGCTGGGAAAAGGCTGCAGCGTGAGCCCGGCCCTGGGCAGGTACCAACTGTGCAGAGGGCAGAGCTGATGCTGCCAGGGGCTCAAATCAGAGCCCGCAGCTCCCCAGCCCAGCCAGGGGCTGTGATCCAGAGGGACTCGAGCTGCTCCTGCCACCGCACATGGACACCAGTGTCACTGGAGGGTGGTTTGGCCCAGCCTGACCACCCTGGGAGGGTTTCAGGAGGATTTGCTGGTTTTGGAGAAAGTGGAAACCCCCAGCACCCAGCCCGCTTCCGGGGCAGCTCCGCGGTGCTGCGGCAGAGGAAGTGTGAGGGCGGCCGAGACCTTTCAGCTCATCACATATTGGGGGCCACCATGAGGCAGAGGCCACCTGGCCCTGGCTGTGGGGGCAGTGGGACACACTCTGCTCTGTAGGGAGGGGTGCTGCTCCTAAATAGCTGTTTCTCAGCGTGTGCAGGGTGCAGCCCTGGAGCACTCTGGCCATCGGTCATGCTGTCAGTGCCTTGGCAATTCCTCCTGGCAGCAGCCAGGGGGGCACAGGGGAGCCTGATGGAGCACCAAGAGTCACCCTCCATCCCCTGCCCCGCTGCCAACAGCCTCCAGCCGGGCACAGCCATCGCTCCAGCATGGAGCTGCCAGGAACTGCAGGCTTAGACACTGTGATGGGAGAAGGAGACGAGGAGCAGAGGGAGCACATGGCTCCAGGGACAGGGCCGTACCTTGGGCTGGTGCTCGATCTTGTAGGAGGTTTGCTGGAACTGGCGGATCTCCCTTATGATGTGTGAGATCTGTGTGGGGATGAAACACAGAAGGCATTCCTGGCTCAGCCATCACCCTTGGCACTGTCCCAGCACACAGGAGGGCAAGAGCACACAGAACAGCATGATGCAAAGGGCCTTTTTTTCTCTTCCAGACACCAGGAACAACCCAAGGTGTGCGCAGGGGACACATGTGGCTGCCTGGTGCTGTGCAGGTGACAGCTGAGGGGACACAGACCTGGCCACAGCCACATCACCCCTGGCTGGCCCTGCAAACCCACGCCAGCAGGGCTGGGGACTCACCATCCTCATTTTGGAGAAGTTCACCAGGCCGTCCTCGGTGTAGTTCGGGGTCCCCTCCTCGATGAACGCCAGGTCGGTCAGGTACATGCCCAGGTAAGGGACACATGGAGGGTCACAACTTTGGGGGCAGACCAGAAAGAAATGAGGGAGAAAACTGCCTTACCCAGGGGGGGCCCTCAGAGTCAGTGGAGTCTCTCTAATATAGGAAGGCTCTCTCCAGGAATGCTGCTGGTCTCCTGGGCCTCACCCCTGCTGGCTGAGCAGGACAAGCAGGACCTGCAGCCGTGCCCCTCACAACGCCATGGGATGCAGAAGGTGAGCTGTGAGCAGCTTTGACAGAGGGTTGGGAAGACTTTTGGAAGCTTCCCCGGGCAACCTGTCCTAGTGGAAGGTGTCCCTGCCCATGTCAGGGGGCTGCAATTTTAAGGTCCCTCCCAACCCAAACCATTCCATAATTCCATGATTCTATGATAGTGATGGGGAAAAACGTTCCCTGGTGGCTGGCAGTGATTTGCCCCTTTGCAGTCCCTTTTACTCCCATTTTTCCACACTGCTGCTCAAAGGAGCAGCTCACTCCTGAGAACCACTTTGCCAGCCACTGTGCCGGCTCAGCAGGACATGCTTTAGTGCAGGCTCTGCAATGCTCCTGTGAGCAGAGCCCCAGCCACGGGGGGGGGCAGGTGGGATCCAGGTCCCCGCACACCATGGACCCTGGGCTGGCAGGAGGAGAATCACTATTCACTCACTTTTTCAGGGCCTCCCTCAGGTTCTTGAACCTGCCCTCTGACGACACCAGCTTCTGGAGCTTATCGATCAGAGCCTTCGTCTGCAAGAAACCCAAAGTGCCGCTCGGAGAGGCCCTGGAATATCCCCCATCCCTGCAGCCGGGGAGGGGGTAAAGCCTGTGGAGCCACAGGGTCACTCCCAGCCTGCCCTGCCCAGGGCACATCCCCCCATCCAGCTGTTCCTACTCCCTCACAGGTACAACTGTGCCCTGGCTGTCACACCTGGCTCCTGGGGATACCCAGAGGAGCCAAGTGAGCACCTGAAAGCAAAGCTCCTCCAGTAATATTGAAGTCAGGCTGTGCACTCACTTCCTCCCCTTGCTCCCACCTCTGCCCTTGCCAGTGCCTGTTTCATTCCTAGGTTTATTATTTTATAGGCAAAGCGACTGTTCCTGGCTGAGAGGAGCCCACAGCGATGCTGACTTGGCAGCCCTGGGCTCTGTCCAGCCCCGCACCGGGCAGGTACCAGCTATTCCTGTACCAGGTACCTCAAACAGGAATTCATCCTGTTCATCCAGAACTGGTCTGAGGAGTCCAGAAAACCAGTTAAAGGATGTCTGTGTGTGTGTACAGGCACGGGGGCTCTCTGGGAAAGGTTTAACTGCATATCCGACCTGCAGAGTGGGGCCGATCTCATCTCATAGGTAACAAGCGATGGGACAAGAGCAAAGAAGTTGTGCCAGGGGAGGTTCAGGTTGGAAACTGGGAAAATTTCTTCACAGAAAGGGTTGTCCAGCCCTGGCACAGGCTGCCCAGGGCACTGGTGGAGTCGCCATCCCTGGGGGGATTTAACAGACACATGGATGTGGCACCTGGAGACATGGGTTAGTGGTGGCCTTGGCAGTGCTGGGGGAATGGTTGGACCTGATGACCTCAGAGGGTTTTTCCAACCCAAACAATTCTGTGACTCCATGAATAAACCCAATAGCAAGGCAGGGTCTGAGCTGCTTGCACAGCACCTCCCTCCTGGAAAAGACCTAAAAAACCTTCCTTCATTTTCTAACTCTTTTTCGATGCCCATGACTTGTGCCGCCCCAACACCATCCCACCCACCCCACCAAACCCCCCACCTCCCCAGGAGGGGTCACCCCGTGCCCACCTGCTTGGAGACCTTGAGCCAGGTTTTCTTGAGGCGGAAGATGGCACTGCGGTTGAGGGAGGAGGTGATCTCCAGCACGGCGTTGTAGTTGTGCAGGCAGCGGCAGATGTCGGCCACCGCCACCCACTTCTCGATGGCGCTCACCCGCGCGTTGATCTCCTCGTTCCGGATGATCTCCGACGCGATCAGGTTACTGACCTTGGGGAGACACGGGGCCCAGCCCAAGCATTAGGATGATTCTGGACACAGCTCTGTGCCCTCCAGCCTCGCAGCACTTTTTAAAAGATTTCCCTGCATGGCAGCAGTCCCAGAAGGAGTAACTGCGCCAGGAGACGCACCACCTGCAGTGGAGCCCTGAGAAAGGTAACATCTGTGGGGGCAGGTAAACCTTGCACACCCCAGGCCCTGGGGCAGGTGGGCTATGCTGCCTCCCCACTGGCCATCCCTCCACCCCGCTGCAGCCGCCCTTACATCATTGAAGTGTTTTGTGTTCTTCATGATGTACGGAGTCCTCTCATTCTTCTCCAGCTTCATCCAGCCTTGCCCGAAGAACTCTCTGCAAATGACAGTGTTTAGATCAAATTCTATTTCCCATTTTTATGGGATGCCCAAGCCCTGCAAGCTCCACTGCACCCTCACGGGATGGAGATCCTAGGACCTTTGCCCCCAACGCTGCTGGGAGGGACCACATGGATACAGCTGAAAGTTTGATGGACATGGGAGGGTCTCCCTGAGCCGGTCACCTTGGGGACACTGGCAGAGAAGCCACAGGATCAGGAATCAACTGGCAAAACCTGGGAAGGCTTTGCACCCTCTGGGGTTAGCCAGCCAGACTGGCTGTGGGACCCTGGGTGACCAGAAAAGCTCCTCCTGACCCACGAGGATCACTCACTCGTAAGGGATCTTCTTGAAGATCAGGTGATCCAGCAGTGTCAGCTGTTCTGCAATTTCCAGGGCCGAGTGGTTTTCAAATGGTTCTGCTTTGACCCCCTCAGCCTGCAGGATAGAGGAACAATGAGGGTCATGGGCAAGACCCCCCACATGAGCCACCCAGGGTGACAGCGGGAGCCTGCGGCCCAGACCTGCACCAATCACAAAGATATCACTTTAGAGCTGGTCCTGGATACATGGCTCAGTCCAGCACCCAACAAACTCCACAGTCACTCCACAAACAGCTGGAACAAGGCCAGCAACATTCCCCATAACATTTCCATCTCCCTCCGGCTTCTGGAAAAGGATCAGCCACTGAAGAGCTGGAACAAACAAACCCCACCAACCTCCTGGCCAAATAAACCCCAAACATCCCTGACAACACAGAACAAGCCCCCAGGATCAACACTCACCCCTCCTCAACAGCCCATTGCACAATCCCTCCCGGCTGTGGGAAGGGGGTTGCGAAAGCTCCAGGGAGCAAACACCAGCTGAGCCCCTCTGCGGCTCACGGGCCCCTGGAGAGGCTGCAGGGGGGCAGGCTGGGGGGCAGGCTGGGGGGGAAGGCTTTGGGGGCAGGCTGGGGGGCAGGCTGCAGGCATGCCCCAACAGAGCCCAGCGTGGGCAGGTGGCACTGGTGGCATTCGGCAGCAGCCTGTGCAGTGCAGGGAGGCTCTGGGCACCTCGGGGGGCACCAGCCAAGGGTCAGCATGATGCACACCCCAGGCTCACGAGGAGGGGCCAGGGAACCTGCAGCCCCCTCACCCCAGCGTGCACCCCTAAACCCAGGGTGCCCCCACTGTGCCTTTGACCGCAAGTCGCTGCTGCTCAGCCTGAGGGGCAGAGCAAAACCCTCCAGGTTTGTCTTCTCTTCAAAGGAAGTTTCCAGCATCTGCAGTTACAGGCAACAGCTCAAGCAAACCCCAGGAGGGACTAATCCCCCCCAGAGCCATTGGCAGAGCCAAGGGTCAGAATCTCGGGTGTTTCAGCTGCACCAGGCAGGTTTCAAGTGGCTCTTGGGTTTTTCTGGGAACAGACTTTGTTTTCTTTGCAATGCAGGAAGGCAGTGAGTGCTCTGCAGCCACCAAGAAGGTTTTCAATCCATGGCACATTCCCAGGGCTCTGCTCCTAGGGGAGCAACGCTGATGCCGACTGAGCCAGTGCCTGTCCCTTGGATCTGGAGCAGGTTTGGGGATGCAGAGGACACAGTGGGAACCCTGGGGCTTTCCTGTGTCCCTTGGGCAGGCACTGCCTGCAGCGGGCAGGTGTCTCCGTGCCCTTTCCAGCCATCCTGCTGACTGCAGGAGGACTAACATGCCAGTGAGCTGGTTAGTGTTGCCTCTGCCTGTAACAGATCCAGCTGTGCTCACAGCTGGCCCCTCCCCAGAAAATCTTTCCCTACTTTGCAGCTGCAGCCCCAGACATTGGGCTTGGAGACTCCGTCTCTCCTTGGGTGTCCTGGAGCACCAGGATCTTTTATCTGTTCCCCTTCCACCACCATGAGCACAGGGAGGGAGGAAGGAAAGGGAGGGTATTTACCATATGCACAACCTCCTCCAGGGTTATCTGGTTGTCTCCTGGATCCTCCTGTGTCAAGGTCCTATGGCAGGAACAGACAGTATTACTCTGGCTGGGAAAGCACCAGACGCACAGCTCCAGTGGTGCAGCACAGCTCTGGGGGTTTGCAGGGACGAAATACTCGGCATGTGCTTTGTAAGAACCTTCTGAGCCCCATTTTAAAAAAGAAAAGACTCCTTGACCGAGGCCACATGGCCCCTTCTGTCACAGAGCCACAGAACATTCCGAGCTGGAAGGGACCCACAAGGATCGTGGTGTGTGTGTCAGCCCTGCAGCAGGACACGGTGCCCTGGCTCTAGCACTGGGTGGTCAGAACTGCCCTGCTCATGGCAGGAGCCCAGGGTCCCTGGCCATGGAAGCCACGGTGCCATCCCAGTACCCGACAGCAGGAAGGGCCACGTGCTCACGGGGTTCAACATCACACCTCAGCCACACACGACAGGCGGTCACACCTCCCAGTGGCTGGATGCAGCCAGCACCACCCATCCTCCTCCTCCTCCTCCTCCTCCTTCTCCTCCTCCTCCTCCCTGGCACGTCCCAAGGCCCTGACACAGCCCCTCCTGGCGCCCTCTTGCCTGCTGTGATCCCAGGTGAGAGCAGGAATAACAAGAACCTGGCACAGGGTCCAGGAAGAGCCACCTCCCGCCCACAGCCCTTCACCTTATGATGTTGGCAGCTGCTTTCCTCTCCTGGGTCAGGAGCTCAGGGTCATGGATGACCTCCTCCAGGAAGCCAATCACCCGGAACTTCAGCTCCTCGTTGGTCTCGAAGTCCTGCCAAGGGCAGCACAGCCACAGTGTTAATGTGCTGGGAGTGACACTGGCTGTGGGCAGGGGCTGCCTCTTCCTGGCAAAATCCCAGCAAATGGGAACTGGCCAGGAAGGCACTGGGCTCGCTTTGTACCATTGCATCAGCATCACCCAGCCTGGGAGAGTCATGGGGCTTCCCAGTGAGAACCAGTACAGCACCACTGCCAGTGCCCCCAGTCACCAGTGCAGGGAGGGACAGTGACAGCAGGGAAAGCACCCAGTGCCTGAACCCTGACCCCAGCCTTAGCCGCCCAACAGGCACCAAACCCAGAGACTCCCCTTCTCCCCGGCCCAGCTGGGGGCAATGGCAGATCCGGCTCCCCTCCTCTGCACCCCGACTGTGCAAACTGGGACCCAATGCCTGGCCCCCCGCTGAGGCTCCCAGCTCCCCACTCCTGCCCACGGCCACTCCTTTGCTTCATGAAAACAGAAGTGCCAGTTGCCTTCCCAGCTGGAGCCTGGCTGAGCCACCCGGCATGCAGCCGAATTTCCACTTGTGGGAAGGAGGGAGAGAGAGAGGTGAGGAGGGAGAGAGGGAGGTGAGGAGGGAGAGAGAGAGGCCCTGCCGCCCACCTGCGAGTGTTTGGAGACCCAGTGCCGCAGCACGTTGAGGACACGGTTGGTGGCCGCTCTCCGGATCACAAACTCCTTGTCCCCGTTCCGCTGGTCCGTGGGGAAGCCTGAAACTGCCAGCAGCCCCTTAGCACAGCGCAGGGCCCTCGGGAATGGCTCAGGGCTGCTGGAGGGCTGCCAGGAGGAGCATCCTCCCTTCCCGAGCACCCCGAGCTGCTCCATGTCAGGGAGCAGCAGGACAGCTGGGGCCGCCTGCCCATGGGTGTGATGGTTGAGGTGCCCGTACCCTGCACATCCCTTGGCAGCTCCGTGCCCAGGCACCCGGGACATGGCCTGGAGCGGGCGGGCACTGGGCTGGGGGGGGCTCTGGGCTCCCCCAACGGGGCTGCTCCTGGCCAGGGAGCTCCTGGTGGGAAACCCAGCTGAGAGCCGTGGAAATGAGCATCCCAAAAATGTGTTCCTGCTGCCTCGGGGGGGAGGTACCTGCACTGGCCAGGGACATCCTGCGGTACTTCTCCTTGGTGGGGGTCCCCTCGTTGGCCCCCGCCGTGGCGATGGCGAAGGCGGAGGTGGCAGACAGGGCGCTGCGGGTGCTGTCCAGGTCCCGGCAGGATGTCATGACCACGCCGTTGTTGTAGGAAAACAGTGAGAAATCTGGGGGAGGAGAAATCCAACACCACTGCGGGCACCGCTGCTGCCCAGACAGGCTCCCCCACGCACCAGCCCCCCAATGCACGGGCACCCCCCGGGTCGGAACAGGCCTTGGCTCCCCTGTTACCTGATGAATTTTTGCACTTGATGGACTTGGGAGTTGTCGGAGATTTTGTTGGGGAAGTTTCAGCTTCAGCTTCATCACTGTGATTGGGATCTGTGTCTGACTCTTCCCTGACAGACACCTCTGAGCCTGGGAGGAACAGGGAACCCCTTTACCACCCGCTGGACACAAATGCAGCCACATTTTAGCTCTTCCAGGTTTTCCTGAAGTCTGACCCATTCCAGCTGGGGATGCAGCCAACACATATGAGAAAGGTACAGAGTCCCGCGGTTACTCTGGGATTTTTTGGGATGGGTTTTTTCTTTGAGGTTAGGGGGTTTTGGGTGTTTTTTTTGTTTTATTATTACAAATTAGTGAGTTTTCAGGAGGCAGGAGCTCTCCGTGCATGCACCCAAACTGGCCACCCTGGGCAGGAGCCCCCCACCCTTACACCCACAGGGACTCACTTTGCTTGCCCGGGAGTGACTCCTCTTGCTTTTCAGAGGCCACTTCTCCTTCATCCGGGATTTTATTGGGATAGCTACTGGACACGTAGAGTTTGTTGATGTCCAGGGTGGTCTTGCTGAAGGGGGCCATGGAGGAGTACATGCTGGCATAGCCATTGGAGGAGCAGCTCAGCGCCGCCAGGTCCAGCGCCTTCCCCCCCGTGATGATGGGGATGTTGAGGGACAGCTTCCTGCGGCGGCTGGGGGACGAGGTCTTGGTGATGGACAGCGGGGGGGGCGACGAGAACTTGCGGTTGGCTCTAGGGGACTTGGGGGGCTCCCCGTACAGCAGCTTGTTGTTCTGGCTGTTTGCAAACAGGAGCTCCAGGGACCTTGGAGGAGAGACAGGGAGAGGCTGAGCTGGCACCTGCCCTGCCCAGGAGCCCGTGGGGATCCCCCGCTGTGGCACTGGGGCCCAGGGGCATCCCCCCAGGTACAGCAGAGCTGGCATGAGCCCCTCGCCACCCCACATGGCCCTCCTGGGACGGGGGACACCCACAGAGCTTGGGTTCATCTCCTTCCCCAGTGTGGGGGTATCACAGCTCACGGAGCAGGTGACACAGCCCCAGGGTGGCACCAGGGCTGGACAGGTCTGGAGCACAGACAGGGGATGGAGCAATGCCACAGTCCTCCCAGACCCCACTGCTCCTTCAGGGACAGGACAGATCCTGGGGCAGCACCAGGGCCAGGCAGGGCTGGGGTGCAGAGACTGACCGGGGACAGAGAGGGGACGCGGAGCGGGGGCAGCCCCTGCACAGACCCCGCACCCTGCGGGCACGGGCTGGGTGCCAGGGCAGCTCTGCAGCGATGCCCCACGGCCTCACCGAGCCGGGATGGCACTGATGGGCTTCTTGTAGATGGTGATGAGCTTGTCAAGGACGACGAGGGCGGTGGTGAAGACGCGGTAGGAATGCAGGAACGTGTTGAGGAAGTCGATGCTCAGGAAGCGCAGGTCCGTCAGCCTCTCCAGCAGCCGCTCCACGCTGGCATAGCGGATCTGCAGGACCTTGCAGGAATTCATCGTTTTACTGAACCTAATGTCAACATCATCACAATACAAGCTGGCATCAGACCTGCAGAGAAACAAGATATCTGTGGTTCCAGCCTGGAATGAAACCAAGAGACCACAGAAATGGGCACAGGAAGGAGCCTTGTTCATACAGGGTGTCCCCATAGAAAACACAGGCAGGAATGCTCTCAGGGGACAATCTAGAAACCCCTGCACCAGAAAGGGTGGAAATGCTGCAGAGTGCTCAGCAGGCAGAGGGATGTGGATAGACTGTTCCAAGGCACACACGAACCAAGCCCCTTCCCAGGCCTGGCAGCAGCGAGGGTGGCTGACATGGCAGGAAGACACCCCGCACTGCCCCATCCCACCGGCAGGGACCAGCCCACCTCATGCCAACACATCCCATCACAGACCAGGGCAGCCCCTGCACCCCAGCACCCACAGGGACAGCAGCCCCCATACCCCTCTCTTCTGGTGCTTTCACCCTTCTTTACTACTATTATTTTTCTCTAAGCTCTCCCCTTTGACATTCTCACCTCCCCAAACACATCCCACACAAACCCCTCCACAGCTATTTAATGCTCCTGATCACCACACTGGAGACAGCCCGTGGAGCACACGGGGAGGCTGCAGGGGTCCCAGGGCTCCTGACCACTCCAGCTGCCACTGGAGCTGTGTCCTGGCCCTGTGTGCACTCACTTGATCATCTGGGGGACGGTGACCTTGGAGTTCTCCTCGAAGGCGTTCATCATCAGGCCGTTGCAGCGGATGTTGTCCACGCACTGGAAGAGACACAGGGGGGTGGTGTGGGAAAAGCTGGAGGTTGGCCTTATCCAGACCAGACATATCCCTGCTCACTGCATCTCCCATGTCCGACAGGAGAGTGAGGCTGGGGCTGCACTGCTGGGAAGGGCAGGAGCTTCTTCCCAAGGACAGAGCTGCATGGCCACGGTCCTGCCTCCCTGTTCTGGGGGAGCGTCACCCAGAGCTGTCCTTGAGCTCTCCCAGATGGACCCAGCCTGGCTCCAGGTGTGCCAGCAGTCACAAAGCCATTGCCAGGGCTGCCAGGTCCTGCTCCCAGGAATGAAGCTGGAATGAAGCTCCCCACAGCTGCATGACCGGACGCTCTCAGGGGCAGACCCAGCGAGAGGCAGGTCCCTGCAGGGACCCCTGTGCAAGCAGGACTGGGCTGGGAGCCACCACCTCCCTGTGAGGGACCCTGGTTCCCTACTGAACCAGGAACTCTGCTCTTCCTCCCACCTGGAAGAAATATCTTCGGGGTCATTTGCATAAAGCAGGTGGAAATTGTACCACGTGTTGGAGTCAGAGGAGGAACCCACAGCTCAGATTGAGATTTGCAGGAGAGCTCTGATGGGACAGACCCTGCTGTGGCTGTGTCACCTTCCTCCTCCCACCTCTTCTTCCTCCTCCTTCAGCCACCAGACACCACAAGGGTAATGGCCAGGCTCTGGGTGCCCAGTCAGCCCTCAGGAGCCCCTCTGCTCTCCCTGGGTGGGTGCCCAGGGCTCAGTCCTTCACCTGAGCAAGACCTCAGCTCATGGCAGGTCCCGACACCCCAACAGTGTCAGGAAAGCTCCTGGGGTGCAAACCCGGCCCCAGGGCAGGCAGTGGGACCATGGCCACCCAGCAAACCTCAGGCATTAATCTGTGTGCCCAAAGCGACACTGCAGCCCAGCAGGGATCAGCCAAGCAGGGATCCCATGGCAGCTCCTCACCCTGAGGACTCCACACCCCAACAACCCTCCCTGCTGGCTCCTACCTGGCTGATGTCACTGGTCCATGCAGCCTTCTCCTGCCTGGATGAGGCCACAAGGATAACTGTGAAAGATGAGGAATCTTTTGGCTCCACCACGATTTTGAAGTCAAGGTGGTCGATGTCTTGTCCTGATGTTTTGGCTTTGGAACAGAAAAATTCACATACAGTGATTGGGAAAGGCTTTCCCACCCCCTCTCCTCCCACATAGGCTTTAGTCAGGTTTTAAGGAGAGTTTATTTGGGTTTTTGCAGGTTGTTGGCTACCCCAGGACAGTTGGATCTGTGTCAGTGTGTGTCTGCTTGGTTCACAGAAAATAATTAACCTAATTAAACCTCAGTCATGTCTTCACTGAGTCTACTGGCATCTGAATTTGCTCCAGCTCTGCCACAGCTGGGTTTATGCCACGTGGACAGATGGTGGGAACATGCAGGAGGACCCCAGACCCCTGATGGGACACCGGCAGTGCTGCCCACACTGCCACCATCCCCAGTCACAACCCCTGGCACCTGTCTCCAGCTGGGGAAGCACCCCTGTCACCTCCCCAGCCCCCCCATGGGGTGACCACACTGCCAAACCCAAAATCACTGACAGGGCGTGGCAAGAGACACTGCTGTGCTGGTGGCACCAGCTGTGCCAGTGACCTCAGCAAAGGGGGCCCTGGGGCAGTTGTGACCTCGCCTGTGGGGATGTCTGTCTGCTCAGCCCCCACTGGGAGATGCACAAGCCCAAACTCCCTCCCCACACCCACCAGTGGGGTGAGCAGGGCCCCAGGCACGTCCCCAGAGTGACCTCCAGGGTGACCTCCAGGGTGACCTCCAGAGTGACCTCCAGGGTGACCTCCAGAGTGACCTCCAGAGTGACCTACCGTCCTCGTCGGTGCTCTCGGGCTCCTCCACCAGCGTGCAGTCGATGAGCGAGATCACACCGTTCTGGGGGCGGGAGGGGGGTCAGCAGGGGGACTCCCTGCAGCACTGGGGAAACCCCCAGACCCAGAGCCCCATCGCAGCCCCCCACCCAGGGGCAGGAGTCGAGGTTCAGGAGGGTGGGGGTTCCCCCCTCCTCATCCCCCACCCCAGGGATGGGGACAGGTAGGTGCCCCTGGGAGGGCACACACAGCCCGGGGTGGAGGTGGGCACACACAGCCCGTGCCCAGCACAGTGCCTGCTTTCACTGGGGAAAAAGCTGTTTTTGCCTCGAACTGATCAACTAATTTGTTTATAAATTATTTAATAGAAGCTTTAAATTTAATTTTCCCAAAGTCTGTTGTTGTAATTATCAGCTCTTTGCCACGGACTGTAATTCTTCAAACTGATAATTTAATGCCAGTAATGAGCAATTTCTGTAAGATTCTTGCTCAATTAACTGCCAAACTTCCCCAAATAAACACAGGAGCCCTGGGAGCAGCCAGAAGAGCCAGGAACAATATGGACAGCCCAGGCTCTAACTCCAGTTTCTCCCAGAATAGATCGTCAAGGTTTCTGCTGCAGATTAGGGTAAATTCTTTTATCAGGATCCTGTAGTTTCTCATCTCTCCTGTGACTCAGCTCTAACAAGGACCATGTGAACCCTGGGGGTGCCCCCCACTCCCCACCCGACACCCCCAGGGCTGCCCCAGGGGAAGGCAAGGCAGTCCCTGGACCCCAGTGTCACCAAGAGCCTGGCCAGCTCAGACATCAGCCAGGCACCCTCTGCCCCCTCCCCATGCCCAGGGAGCAGCAGCACCACCAGCCCCTTCCCGGGGTTCCCGCAGCCCCCTCACCTTGGTGAGGTGCAGCTTTCCCCCGGAGCCGCGGGTGCAGATGATGAGGTGCTTGGAGAAGAGGAAGCACTGGCGCTCGCCCTCCTTGCGCAGGGACAGGGAGCCCAGCCGGCCCCGCGTGATCTTCCCCTTCTCCGACATGGGCACCTGGATGAGGGACCCTGCGGAGGGGCCGCTCCCGTCAGCACTGCGGGCACGGCCCGGGAGCAGGAGCGGGACACCCCTGAGCACGGGCTGGGACCGGCCCCGGTTATGGGGCCCAGCAGGGGGGTGGGCACCAGCACGGCCCCCAGCCCACCCCTGCACCCACACCACAGGGCGCTCTGCCAGGACCGAGCAGCTTCCCTGGCAGGGGAATCAGTAACAGCCAAAACGCACCTTCTAAGCCCTGATGCAGAAAAATGCAGCACCAGAACTGCCTGAGAGTGCCAAAACTGCCTGAACGTGAGGCACTTCAGGGCAGAGAAAACTCAGAATTGAGCTATGTTTTTAAATTTCATAGCCCACACAGAGGGACAGGGACGGGGACGTGGGGCTCCTGTTACTGCAGAGGGGAGGGACACTGGTGCTGACACAGACCTTGTCTGACAAAGGTCTGGCTGGTGTCCAGAAGGATCTCGCACCCCTCGATGATCATCCTCTCTATCGCCAGGTTTTTCCGAATATTTTCAGTCTCGCTCACTTCATCGTGCATTATCCTGAAGGAGGGAGAGGAGAAAATTGGAGCTGGGATAGGATCTGCACGAGTTTTCCAGTGGATCCTCTTGGACTCAAGTAAGTGTCATGTGGTGGGACTGCACCAGGTAAGACCAAAACAAAAGATATACCGAGGGAATTATGGGAGTATCCACCCAGACAGGGCAGGAGGGCAGGGCACGGCAGCGGCAGCTCTCACCTGGACAGCTCTTCCAGCTTGGACTTGGCGTAATCCAGGCTGTTCCTCTCCACGTGCTCGTGGGGGGTGTGAGCCAGCAGCTCGTGCAGGGTCAGGATGTACCGGGGGATCTGCGGCACAGGGGGCAGAGTGGGGGGTCAGGGGGGCCTGCCCTGGACTGCTCCCAGTGCCACTGAGGACACCATGGCCGGGGACACTCTGAGCTAGGAGGTTAAAGCTTCAAAGCTCCTTGTGCCAAAGCTGAATAAAGAAGGGAATGGCATGGGGCTGTGCCCAGGACCCTGCTCTCCCCTGTCCCTGTCCCAAAGGTGTGGGGCAACCCGGGAGCAGCTTCGCACAGCATCCTTCCACAGCACCAGTGATAGCCCAGAAGAAATGTGGGACCATCAGGGTCCATGCCCTGGGCATTTTCATCCAGGCTTTGCCTCCCCACCATGCAATACCAGCTGTGGGGATGGGGTTTGCACTGTTCATCCTATTCCCCTGGGCATCCCTGGGGGGGAACCCAGCGCCAGCAGTCACCTGGAACATGGGGTAGGTGAGGAAAGTCTCCAGGGTCCTCTCCTCGCAGTCAGGCTTGGCCTCGTAGTGCTTGAGCAGCTTGTCGAAGTCGCGGTTCTGCTTGCAGTGGGCCAGGATCTGCAGGCTGTACTGGTGGTTCCGCACGAACTCCTGGTAGATGTTCAGCATGGGCAGCAGGATGTCGAACAGGTCAGCTGAGAGCAGAGCAGGGGGAGGTGGGTGGGATGCTCCAGGCCTCAGCACAGCCCCCCAGATCCCACCCAGAGCACCCCCCGGGTCTCCTGCTCCTCGCATCACACCCAGCTCGGCCCAGTTTGGGTTTAAAGAGGGTCTAATGGGACACAGAGATGCTCTCCAGCACCAGCCTCCCTGTGAGGCATCCAGCCCTTCATCCCACCACCTGGCAGAACCAGGAATGCAGGAATTGGGGTGCTCTGGGATTTTTTACTCTGTGACCGACATGACCAAGCAACAACATGCTGTGCAATGTGTTTTCCTGCTGATTGGCAAATGCCTGTTGTGTTGCAGGAGGAGGAAGAGGAGGAGGAGGCAGTGGCACTCACCCAGCACCAGCGTGGGCCAGCTGGAGATCCGCGCCTTCAGGCCTTGGTAAAAGATTTGGTGCAAAAACATGATCGTTTCACTGAAAGAGGAACCGAGACAGGACTGAGCCAAAACAAGAACAGACAGACGAACAAGCGGCAAATAACGAGGATTTAGACAAAAGCCCCAGCCCAGGGGAGCAGGGCAGCCCTCAGGCCAGCTGTGGGGGGCTGCACAACAGGGTGCAGAGGGTCCCTGCAGGCTCCTGGGGACCACCTGGCACGAGTGCCCCAGTGCCCAGGGAGGGCAGCGGGTGCCTGGAGCTCCTGAGATGCCGCAGAGCTCCTGGAGCCCAGGATGGAGCTCACCTGTTGAGGAAAATGCTGCTGACGTCGTCGTGCGTGATGGGCGGCTTCTTGGAGCTGGCAGCCATCCGCAGGGGCCGCAGGAAGTTGTTGACGAGGATGTGGAGCTGCTGGACGTACTCGGCCTCGGCCTCCAGCATGCTGAACACCACCTGGTTCCTCTTGCGCATGCTGTCGGCGTGTGGGGACCTGATGTAGTCCTGGATGATGGTTTTCCACTTCCTCCGGCACAGCCAGCCCCGCAGGAAGCTCTGCACCTGAGGGGAGCAGTGGCTGGGAGTTATGGACAAGGCTGGGAGGCCAGGCAGGGACCCCCACTCGGCATGGGGCAGCCGGGAGGTTCCCTGGCTCCACACCAAAGTCAGTGTTCTTGTGCCTCCTCCTGGTGCTGCTCTGAACCCTCCAGGCTGGGAATCCAACTATAACTCATTTAAATCTCTGGCACAGGCTGCCTAGAGAAGCTGTGGCTGCCCCATCCCTGGAAGTGTCCAAGGCCAGGTCAGACAGGGCTTGGAGCGACCTGGTCTAGTGGAAGGTGTCCCCGCCCATGGCAGGGGTTTGGAAGATGATCTTTAAGGTCCCTTCCCACTCAAACCACTTCGTGATTCTACAATTAAAAATGCACTTTCTTATTGCAGACAAATGTCCCCTTTCCCCTTTTCCCCTCTCCAGGAATGGATGCAGGACTCCTACAAGAAGCAAAGATCCCATTTATTCCTGACCTCCCAGACACAGCCACAATGCCAAGCACTGTCCTGCCAGGAGCTCAGCCCTACCCAGAACCCCCAGTTGAACTGGGGCACCAAACCCCCCAGAGCCAGCATGTGTCTGGGCACCCAAACATGCAGAGATGCACCCAGAAAATTTTCTGACCCTTTCTCATGTAACTGGGCACCCACAGCACGTCCTGCCCTGTGCCCAGTACTCCAGGCCCCATGTGCAGCAACTGCCTCTGCCCCACGCACGGGGTTTGACCCCTCATCCCCTGCATGGGACAGCAGGTGCCTGGGCCAGTCTATCGCTCCCTGTGGGAATGCTGCCAGGGTGGTGGCTTTGCCTTTGCCAAAATAAAAGCTGTGACCACGACCACGGGAGGGGGAGATGTCAGAGGTGGTGCAGGAGCCAGCACAAGAAGAAATGCCTCCTGCATCCAGAGAACACCGGGTGTGCCCCACCAACAGATGGGCTCCCGGCTGGGCAGAACACATTTTCCTCCTAAAAAACCCTGTTGGCAGAGGCACCTGCTCAGACACCTCTGCCAGCTCCCCATGGAGCACGTTTGCTGTGCCTGCTGGGACGCTCTGAGCGCAGCCCTCACCATCACCCACCTTCTTGATCTTCTTGATGTCGCTGTCATCGTCGCTGGGCGCGCTGCTCTGGCTGGCCTGGATGCGCTCGTGGTCCTTGAGCAGGGAGGCGATCTGTGGGCACAGGGGTGAGCGCCCGCCCGGTACGGCCCGCGGGCCCAGGGCAGCCCGGGCTGCCACCCTGCTGGGGGGCAGCACGAGCCTCTGCCTTAGTGACAGACACAGGGACCCATCGTGCTGGTTCTGCCTTAATGGGAATCCCAAACTCACAGAATCACGGAATCACAGAATCCTTTAGGATGGAAAAGCCCTCTGAGACCATAGAGTCCAACCCTTCCCCAGCACTGCCAAGGCCACCACTAACCCACGTCCCCAAGTGCCACATCCACACAGTTTTTAAATCCCTCCAGGGATGGGGACTCGATTGAAGTGGATGAAGCAGATGAAGAAACCTGGCAGAGCTCTCAGGGCACCACTGACTCCTCAGCACCCCCAGCACCCCAAACACCCCACTGGGACTGGGACCTGGAAATCCTGCCCGCTGCCCAACCCAAACCCCATCCCTGTTTCCTGAAAGAGCCTTCGCAGCGAGTCAGTAAACACAATGTAGAGAGAAAACGGCAGAAAAGCCTCAAGCATTTGCACCCCAAGCCGTGCAGGCGGAGCAGCCCCCCCGACCGCGCTCCCCGCACTCGTGGGATTGGAGCCACCAGCTCCCGGCTTTGGTTTCACTGTTTCTCCCTGTACTTTCTCTCCCTCCTCTGCTCGTCGCGTGTCCCGGCCCCCACGGCCAAAACTACTTGGAAAGTGACAGGGAGAGGCAAGAAAGCAGCACATGTGCCATCCAGAACGTGGGAAATTGGGAAAATGTGATCTGAATTTTGATTTTATAGAAAAGAAGTAAGAAAACAACTTGGAAAGATGACTTTCCTGGGGAGAAAAAGTCCCATTTCGGAGAGAAAGGAGGAACAAAGGTGGGTTTTGCTGTCTGGACTGCTTGGAAAAAGCAGGAACATGCTGGAGGTGGTGGGCATGGGCTCACGGTCACTGATCCAGCTCCTACACACCTCCATCCATTTCACCCCATTTCATAATATGTGGGATCAGATTTTAGAGGAGATTTTAGAGCTTTTTCCTCTCTGTGTGCTCTCCCAAGGAACCCTGAGTCCCCAAGACCCCCTGTACACCCCCTGCACTGAAGGGTTTGTGGGCACCAAAGCCATTCCCGTGGGATAGAAAGGCCCACGGAAGGGGTTTGCCAGTGCCAGTTTTATTTTGGTTTGTTTGTTGGGTTTTTTTTAATTGAGTGAGCAAAATTTGCACATTAAAGTAGAAGCTGATGATTTGATCCCTGCTTCAAAGCATGGGAAAGAGTGAAAACGCCCAAACCAAGCAAGGTGAAACCAGTGTGAGCCCAGGGACAGGACACTGCAGCTCTGCCAGCAGCTCTGGGCCGACCCTCAGCTAATTCCAGGGTTCACATTTCCCACCTCCCCGGGCCCAGGCTCGTGGGGATGCTCATTCTGCTGCCTCTGCCCCTCAGGGGAGCAGGGTCACCCCAAGTGGGAGGTTGGAGCAGACCTGGGGAGCTCCTGGCCAGCACAGGACTGGGGTCCCAGGAGAAACCCCATTGAGGGGGTCCCGGAGAGCACAAATTCAGCACTCCTGGGAAAGGCTTGTAGCTCCCCAGCTCCACAAGACTAAAAGAACCTTCAGTGCACCCCAACACAGGGTCATGGATTGCTACTGACCTGCACTTTTTAACCCAGAATATCCAGATGTAAGGAAAAGCCCATCACAAGGACAGGACAACCCCCCCTCTGCCCTCACTGCCTCTCCAGATGCCTCCTCTGGGGCAATTCTGAGGTTCTGACTGATTTGGGGTTGAGGTCTCAGTCGTGTTGACCCACTTACAGCTGCCTCCACCCCGACACCGCTGCCCACCCCCCCGCCAGGCACAAGGAGGGGGCTGGTGGCCAGGCTGGCTCCGGGGTGCCCCACGCTCCCGCCCCACTGCCCACCCACCCCTGCTCCATGGGCACCAGCACCCACCCACAGCCAAGGGAGAGGGTTCTGGGGGGCCAGGCAGCACAGGGATTGTAGCAGTAAATCTGATGAGAAACTTGTTTAAACATGTCTTAAAATGGCTTTTGGTGGTCTCTTTGCAGACACATGCTTCTTCTTCCCAACACCCCCACCACAAGTGTTATCCCACGCAGGAGTGTCCTGAGGAGATATCCTGAGGTGTCCTCATTGGCCCCTTTTAACCCCTTCCTATTGGCTGTTAACCCCTTCCTGCAACCTGTAATTGGTTACTCTGTGA